>NW_006239390.1:421470-423521 GCF_000226075.1 Solanum tuberosum | reverse complement strand
GGAAGGGGGGGGGGGGTGAGAGAAGGGTTCGATGGATACTTCTTATCTTTTTTTGTCCATTTTGCCAGTGCTAACTAGGTCTAGTAATTTGTGTCAATCTCTTTTGGCAATGCTGGTGAAAACCCATTGTTTGTGGATTCAGTAAAATAAAGATCGATGCACACAATTTGATTATATGTAAGCTTTGGCTTTCCATCATCTATACTTCTGATCTATTAGGAAAAAGAAGTAGCACAGAGAATAAGATATTCCCCTTGCTTGTTTGCTATTTGATTCTTCCTTGCCACTTATTGCATAATTTGGGCCATCTGTGTTCTCTGTTTTGGAAGATTGAAACTTTCTTATCTTCTCTGTTTAGGCCAAATTGCGAAGTTCGTCCTGGTGGACTGGATTTTTTGCTCAATCTAGCTTATTAGAAGAGAATGAAGTTGCAATGAAGAAGTTTGAACAAGCGGCAAGCAAGAGGTCTTATCAGCCAGCTTGCCAAATTTTTCACCTCAAACCACTCCATTGAGAAATCCTTAGCTTGTTGCAAAACAGGTATAAAAGCATCTGCAGCTGTGTTAAATTATCGTTTGCCAATTGCCACCACAATCCGGCGTTGCAATTGTGAAGTATCAACCTGAACAATCAAAAAAAGAATTGTGTAATATCAACCTGCATGGTTGAATTAGCAATTTTGTTGGAGGAACTTGGTTCTGTAAGATAGTCTCCAGAATATATATGCATCCCACAATAGGAGCTTTCAATCAATTAGTATTGCTTGTGGTTGCAGCACACAACTTATTTTTTTTCTTACAATTGATGGTTGAGTATTGTGTAAACACGAAACACAGTAATTTATGATTCATTTATTTATTTTTTTCCCACCGAAGTGGATCTTTGTTTATCCAAATTTGGTCAAATACATCCATGAAAGCAGATGTGAAATAGTTAGGTTAAGCAAGTGACCTACCAAAAATCGTCTAAAGTTGGAGAAGACCATAGAAACTTAGAAAATAACCACCATCAGGGTGGTTGGTCAAATAGCAGAAATAAAGGAAATGTCTTACAAGAGAAACCATAAAAAGGAAACAAAAAGCAAAACACAGCAGGTCTTGGCAAACAGGCCAAGAAACTGGAAATAGAACAAAATGAACCCCATTTTAAAATTGATTTCCATTTTAACCCACACTAACTCATTTGTAAAATTTACTTTAAGTTGAATTTAAGTTTGAATTGCATCATCTTTGTTCAGCATTGTCTACCGGACCAGGTCCCTCATCAGGTTCATCATCTGCATTAGCTTCTTTGGGATTGCTGGATTCATGAAGTGGATATTCTTCAGCAGGCTCACTGTTTAGACCATCTCTCTGAATCTGAAGCAGCTCAGCTCTTCCATCTCAGAATCTTCTTTGTTTTGCAACTTACTTCTCAATTTTTCCAGACTCATCAAAAATCACATAACATCTTCAGTGCACACATTTTCATACACCAGATAAGCCTCGTTGGAGGAAGAATATCCCACAAGTACTCTTTCATCATTTTTGGGATCAAACTTTCCAATATCATCCTTTTGGTCTTTGGGGGGCCTGCGGTTATGGTAATATATAATATAAATTTTCGTAGTATTCTTCTGATAGTTGTTTTAACCTGTATATTTCTTTAATATTATTTATGATATATTCTAGATATAACATATCTTGGGTTCTTTGATACATATATAGATTTTCTGCCATTAATTGTTCTAATAATTTTATATTTTCTATAGTTTCTAGCCAATACTTTAAATGTTTTCTCATTAATCTGAATATTGGATTTCTAAATCATTTAAATCAAATTCTATTATTTCATCTATATCCTGCCATATTTCATCTATATCGAACCATTCTTGATTCATAAGTTCTTCTGTTTCTGGGTCAAATATCTTTTCCCAAATTACTTTTCTTATGTCGATTATCTCTATATTTTTTAGCACATATAAAACCAGTTTTTATAATCTTGTATGATTGCTTCATATAAGTTATTCATAGCAAACTTTTTAAAACAATTCCTTCATATCATAACCTTGA
>NW_006239390.1:398561-415229 GCF_000226075.1 Solanum tuberosum | reverse complement strand
TCCTCTCACTTGCATAGCAAATCACTTGTTAGCCTTGGGAACCCATTTGAGACGAAGTTCCTAGTAAGCAGATAACGCAGTGATAAGAAAATCTTTTGTCGAGTGAGGCGGACTGGTTTTCTTCAACTTAGGACCAGAAGCAAGACCAGGTCCCTTATTCTGTCTGTTCCTTCGTTTGGAATAGTTTGAAGAACTTCCTTCATATTTTTTCCAAACAGGACAATCTTTCTTAAGAATATCCCACAAGTACTCTTTCATCATTTTTGGGATCAAACTTTCCAATATCATCCTTTTGGTCACAGAACATGTAGTATTCACCACTTCAGCCCGAAAGTTCTTTGGAAGATTAAAATCTTGCTTATTCCGCTTGATGGATGGTTTGATCTGCTTCTCTTTAACACAAGCATCACAAGCTTTGTCATCGACAAATTTTATTTTGGGGAGACCGTGGACCAGGTCCCCTGACACAAGTTTGTTTAGAGAGAAGGGCTCAACTGACCGAGTTTCATGTATCATAGATCAGTATTCTCACCTTGAGTATTAAGGGAAGTGAGAATGTTACAACGACCAGTGTTTATATCAGCAGTACATGTTCTTGCATCTCCTTTCTGTCAACATCATCATCCGAGAAATTAAGTTGTGACCACCCATTTATCTGATAAGAACTTAACTCAATTTCCTTTATCATAAATCCGTGAAACACTTAATTAAATTGTACTTCAACACATTGACATAGTACACAACTTCAAAAGAGTGTTCCACGGACTTTCAAGTCCCTACCTACACAAAAAAATGTACTATTTCTTGTCATTGCCAAAAGAGACACCTTCACCTTGAAGTGCCTTGAGAAAGAGGAAGTTTTTAGTTTTCTCAGTCATATGCTTTGAGCATCTACTATTCATAAACCAACACTGACTGATGCTACCTCCTCTCACTTGTATAGCAAATCACTTGTTATTCTTGGGTTCCCAGTAAGCAGATAACTGAGTGATAAGAAAATCTTTTGTCCAGTGAGGCGGACTGGTTTTCTTCAACTTAGGACCAGAAGCAAGACCAGGTCCCTTCTTCTGTCTGTTCCTTTGTTTGGAATAGTTTGAAGAACTTCCTTCATATTTTTTCCAAACAGGACAATCTTTCTTAAGATGTCCATTTCGACCACAATGCACACATAGCAAATTATCAACAACAAAACATTTTTGCCCAAAGGATTGTATGGGGAATCGATCTTTTCACAACCCAGCCCTCTTCTACTGTTGTTACCCTGACTAATTACATTTGTGAGCATTTTAGAGGAAGTGGTCCATTTGAGGGATTTGTTCACTTCCTCTTTTACCCGGACGAGGTCCCTCTCCAACACAAGATTTTTTTCTAAAGCCAATTCCATCTTCATTTCAGCAATGTGCAACTTATTTTCAAGCTCCAGTTGCTAGCTGCTTGCCTCGTTTTTTCCTTTAGAAACTGTAGTAGTCACCCTTTTTATCTTTTCCTTCAGTTCTAGATTTTCAACTTCTACAACAACCAATTGTTTTTCAATATCA
Organism: Solanum tuberosum; assembly: GCF_000226075.1. Lineage (NCBI taxonomy): Eukaryota > Viridiplantae > Streptophyta > Magnoliopsida > Solanales > Solanaceae > Solanum > Solanum tuberosum. The sequence goes on along the minus strand of NW_006239390.1, from coordinate 413,691 downwards.
TATATTTGGGTAACTAGAGCAATTTTTTCATCTTGAAATATCTCAAGGCTATTGTTCAAGAGATCTTTCTCAGTGATTAGCTCAGTGATCAAATCAATTAGCACAACAACTAGCTTTCTCAATTTTCTAATGGAAAAGCTATTCATATCTTGCTTAAGATCAGATAGGGTTACCTCTTCATTATCATCTTCATCATCTGACTTTATCATGAAAGCAAACACAGAGTCAAGCATTTCTTCGTCATATTTTACTCCAAGCATGGAAGCACCATCAGCGTGTTCAGAATCATCTGAGTCACTTGAGGTATATTTCCAGACAGCCAGAGTTTTCTTCATCACACAATCAACAGTTTATGTTCTGCTTGAATTGTCATCGACTTGGTCCCTTCTTTTGTTTTTGCCTTTGAGAGTGAGACTGTCATTTCTTCTATGCATCTCATGAACTTGAAGATGTTCAACAACAGTACTTCAGGATCCCCTGCCTCATAGACAATATCAACTTCATCAGTCCAAGATATGGGAAGAATCTCCAATATTTTAGTGACCTGCTTCCACGCAGTGACAGGTTCTAGGAACATGAGCTCATTTGTAATGATGGAGAATTTAGTACGCATTTCATGAATAGATTCACCTTCTTTCATGGTGAAGTTGTCAAACTGAGTAGTGAAGAGATCTAACTTAGATTTCTTTATTTGCTCAGTACCTTCATACACTATTCTCAAACGATTCCAGATTTCCTTGGATGATTCACAATATGAAATCAAATCATATGCATATGCTCTGATTCCATACATTAACAACTTCTTAGCTTTGTGATTTTTCTCAACTTTTCTTTTGTCAAAGTCATTATATTATTGTCCGATTTTGAGAACAGCCTTTGTGACATCCCCATCTATTACTTCTATAGTTCGCACATAGGGACCCTCACAAATAGCATCCCACAACTCACAATCCTCAACTATTATATAGTCAAACATACACGTTTTCCACCACCTATAGTACTAACCATCAAACAGAGGTGGCTTCATTAGAGACCGGCCTTCTTTCAAGTTAAGTGGAGCCGCCATTCTTTGCAAGAATCTCTCTCTTGGTGTTAACCAAATAGAGAGCCCAAGCTCTGATACCAATTGTTGGAATGTATGCGAGTAACACCCCGGAAAATTTTTGAGCTAAAACTTGAACCATCCTTCGTAGTGAGTAAGTTTTTACCAATGAATTTAAATTTTTCTTAAGTGTTAAGGTCACTAGATGTAGCACCTTGAGTTCCAAAGAAAAGAACTAAAGATAATTCATTCAAGTCATTCCTAAGTTCTTCTAAGTTTTGGGTCAACTTCAAACGACCATAAGTTTCAGTACAGGATGAGTTAGGAGACGCATAAGATATAAAATGAAAGATCTCTGAGTCCTATTTCCAACACCACCGAGTTTGCTAATTTTTGAGCTCGTATGAAGGAGATATGCCTTTTTAAAGTCAGGCTGCCCATTTAAGAAAAGTTACCCGAAAATAGGAGGGGTATTTTAGTCTTTTCCTTACCCTCACTTATTCTAAACGAAAATTTCACCCAATTAAGGGTCAAAACTGATTAGAATCAGTTTCATTCATCCCAAAAGCGTTTAGGGTTTTAGAGAGAAGATTCAAGAGGAGAAAAAGTTTAAACTTTCAAGCGTTCGTTCAAGAAATTCAAGATTTTGCCAAGAACCTAGTTCTTTCAGGTATGTAAGCTTCCATAGTGTTGGGTTCGTTCACCCACACGCCAATCATGAGTTTCTTTTGCGAACTTATCCATAAATATTGAGCAATTTAATTTCTTGATGAGTTCTTGATAAATGTTCTTGAAGTTTCCTTATCGATTAAGTTTTGATGTAAGATTCTACTTGGATAAACTTCAAACGACCATATCTCTTAGAATATAAAGAGTTACGTGGGCCATAACCTATCAAATTAAAGGTATTTGAATCTACTTTCCAACGTCACCAATTTCGCGTCAATCCAATATTTGAGTAAAAAGTTATGACTATTTTAGTAACCTGATATAGTGATGTTACGAATTAGCCGATGGGAAAACATTAAAAAGTGTCGTTTTTGTATTTTTACCTCCAAGAAAACCCAAAACGAATTTCTTTACTAATAAAAGGCTCAAAACAATCAGATTTTTATATTTTGATCCATTATTCTCTTCTCTCTCAAATCCTAGGGCAAAACCCTAAGGAAAAATCAAAGTAGAAGACTCCATTCAAGATTCTTTCAATCTTTTTTCAAGATTGTTCTTCAAGGTAAGTTTTTCTCCAAGAATTCCATTCTTTCAACTCAAATTCCTCCATACAATTATGAGTCACTAATGAAAATCATAATTCTTGGCCATAGAGATTTCAAGAAAGTAATTCAAGAATCTCAGAAAAGGTTTTCTTGATTGTTCTCCTTCAAACTAGGATTTCAAGGCTTTTAATCAAGTTCTTCTTCAAGATTATTCAAGATTCCTCAAGAATCTTGTTCTTTGAGTATGTAAGTGTATCATAGTGTTGGACTAGTTTGTCCTCACGCCCTACATCTTCTTTCAAATCAGTAAAAGAGAAATCTAGGATTCTACCCCTAGATTTGAGTATTCTTGAGATAAATTGATTTGAGTTCTTGAGTTCATGGTTCTTTTAAAAATTATATTCCTAATTATTGAGTTTCTATATTTTTATTGAGATCCTTGAGTTTATTTGTTCATGTCTATAATTCAGCATGAAACCTATTTTGAGTTATAAATCTTGAGAAGTTTTCAAAGTGAACACTTGAGTTTTAAACTGAGTTTTGAGGAAGTATGAGAATGAGAAGAGTAATATACATGAGTTCCATATTGTTATTTAGACTCTTGAGTCGAGTCGTTCATGCCCATAAATTCCACATGAACTCCATCAGTTGAGTATCTTTGAGAGGAGTAGTATCTTCAAGTTCTAAGTCTTGAGTATTGAGTTCCTAATCATTTTGGGATTATGTTCCTAATCATGGGGCTACTACATGTTACCCATGAAGGTCCTTGAGTTGAGTAGTTCATGCCCATAATTCCGCATGAACCCTATGAGGCGAGTAGTCTTGAGATGAGAGGTATCATTTAGTCCTGGAGTTGAGTAATTCATGCTCATAATTCCGCATGAACTCTCTGAGTCGAGCATTCTTGAGATGAGTAGTATCACTGACTCCTTGAGTTCTGGAGTTGTTGAGTTCCAAGTATTGAGTTCTACGCATGGTTATTGAAAACCTTGAATTGAGTCGTTCATGTCCATAATTCGACATGAACCCTATTTTAAGAAGTCCTTTTTTACAAATTGTTTTAAAAATTGTTTTAAAGACTTGAGCACTGAGTTGAGGAAGAGTAGAGCTGAGTTCATTTTATTTAAAATGATATATGGGAACTAAGTATTCCCAAGAGTAAATGATTTTACATTTAAGATGAGAGGAAACTGAGATTTACAAAAGAGTTTTGAGCAGTTTGAGTGCCATCTCTTTTAAAAGAAAGATTTTGAGTAATAATCTCAAACCACAGAAAGAGTTATGTTTTTAAACATATGAGCTGAGTATATTTTTGGGAGTAGTATTGACCACCGATATGGAGATGAGTTCAGATAACTCAAGTCTCCATAAACCATGTAGCCAACATGGGCAGAAAGGGTCATACTTTTTAGATAAATCCTTAATGTTTTTTAGCATAGACTAGTATCCACTTAGTTGAGAGGTTCTATACCCTGGCAAAGTATAGGACAGTTCTGGCAACGTGGGCTCATAGTGATGGTTGTCGGTTAGAAAAACTCCCACAGAGTTATATTTTATTTTTTATATATGCAAACTGAGTTATTACTGTATTCTTCAATACATTGAGTTGATATCTACTATTTTAAAAGCTTTCCATATATATTGCATCTTTTACTGTTGCTTTATCCTTGAGCATCATAAGTTGAGTATCTTGAGTTGAGTTGAGTATCTTTGAGTTAAGTATCTTATTCGTGAGTTGAGTTGAATTGAGTGAGTTGAGAAGAGGTAAGTATGTTTCCTTTTTATCAAGTTCAAACCTATGTTTATGCTTTAGAATACCCCTTACATGCTCGTACATTCTACGTACTGAGCCATTCGGCCTGCATCGTTTCATGATGCAGATACAAGTATTCAGGATCATCAACAGGCGTTTCGTTGAGGTCATGTGATATTCCAGTCAGCTTTGGTGAGCCTTTTTATATTCCGGAGGACCTCACCTTTATCTTTCAGTTAGTAGTTTTGAGATGTCGTGGGTCTTGTCCTGATATACTTCTGTAGTAGTAGAGGCTTCATAGATAGACAGTAGAGTTTGAGATGTCTGTTCGTTTATTTTGTTAATTTTTTTAAAGATTTGAGTTGCCTATTTGGGCTAGTTGAATATTCTACATTTGAGTTAAAGCTTTGCATCTAAATTCTATGATTTTTTATCTAGTTTTAAGCTTTTGTATGCTTGAGTTAGTCTTCCGTTTGTAGTCAGCTAGGATGAGGGTTCGCTTGGGGACCAGCAATGATTCTCGAGTGTCGTCCATGTCCAGGGTGTAGGCTCGAGTCGTGACAATGCGTCCACTATACGTCAACGGACCAGGTCCCTTGACTCAGCAAGAACAATAACTAAAATAAACGTGGAAAATAAATAGCTCAAGAAAATCACGCACAAGGATTTTACGTGGAAACCCCCTTGCTCAAGGGCGGTGAAAACCACAACCTGTACTCACATGATTCAACCCAAACTCCATTTCACCCAAAAAGGAGCAACGATTCAGATTACAACACTTGTAACCTAGGAATTTAACTCTAAATCCCTTCTCCCTGTAAGCAACAACTCTGCTGCCCACTAATCAACTAACTCTAATTGACTCAGACTTCTTTTCAAACTAAGCAACAACTTTGTTGCCCACTGAATCAACTAACTCTAATTGACTCAAACTTCTTTTCAAACTAAGAAACAACTTGGTTGCCCACTAAATCAACTAAGTCTAATTGACTTAGACTTCTTTTCAAACTAAGCAACAACTCTGCTGCCCACTGAATCAACTAACTCTAATTGACTCAGACTTCTTTTCAAACTAAGCAACAACTCTGTTACCCACTAAACCAACTAACTCTAGTTGACTTAGACTTAATCCACGAGCCATAACTAACTTTAGCAATGACTCAAGATTGATTCTGAAAGAAGACACTGATCTAATTCCCTTATAACTCAGGAATAAATCTACAATTATAAGCACTGAAATATAAACCCTAAGACAACTAAAGACACTACCAACTCTATCAGGGACATCACAATTGTTCTTGAGGAAAATACTTTTGGAAAGGATGGTTTTTGCTGAGTTCTTGAACTTTTCAGGAATGCAAAAACTGAGGTTGTGTCTATTGAGAAGAATCTTATATATGATAGACACAACCTTAGAAGCCACGCTATTGGCCAATGACCCTGCCACGTTGTACGAGAGACGCGCACCTTCTCCTGCAGACCTACAGGTGACAGAGGTTGCAGTGTACTTTTTCCAGCTATCCCTTTCTCACATTGGAACACCATTTTCACATAGGATCAGGTCCCCTATCACATCCCATGGTTTGTCAAATCATCAAAACTACATATTAACATTTTTAATCTCTCTTTGATGATGACAAACTTCTCTTCTCTTTCACACTTTTTCCCCCTATCATCCACATCAGGTACTTATCCCAGTGAACTGTCAAAACCTATCATATGCATACCAAAGCTTAGGAGTAGATTTACAATGTAAGCACATAAGACACAAAGGTCAATATCCAACAAGTACTCTTTAGCACTCCATCAAGTCCTTTGTTGAGTATGAACAATGTTCTTTCTTGAAGATGGCTTTTTCTTTGTAAGCTTATGAATTTTCAGAAATTCAAATCTTTGTTTGTGTCTTGTGAGAAGAGACTATATCAAATGGACACAAGCCTCTTGGGACTACACCATTGGCTGAGAGCCTACTATTCTAAAAAGTTGTGCACCAACCATGTCAGATGTGACAGCTATCTCTTGACTTTTCCATGCACGAAGTCTTTCCGGGACCAGGTCACTTGCAGTGCATTCTTTGTGAGTTCGTGAAAGGACTAGCTAGATCTCTCTCTCTTTGAATGAATAATATTGATTGTTTATTGTTGTATAAATCAATCACCAACAAGAGTTCTGATAACTAAAACAAACAACCTCATCCGTTCTTCCTATTGGTGAGTACACTGCACTTTTCACCAACCAACCTGACAAGATAGCTTTACAGTTGACACCATTTTTAATCTGGACAGAAGTACTTTGCCAAGGACCGTGTCCCTGCATTTGTGAGGATCATCAAAACACCTAGATTATAACAGATTGCTTCTTTTAGATGAGGTTCATGTAGTTCCTACACATGTTTAGGAAAGTTATCAACATCACAAAATCTCACTGTAAACTTGGACTTACTGCAACATTGGTTAGGGAAGACGAAAGGATTACCAATTTGAATTTCCTTATCGGTCCTAAGTTGTATGATGCTAATTGGTCTGATTTAGCCAAAAGAGGATTTATTGTTAATGTGTAGTGTGCTGAGGTCTGGTGTCCCATGACTAAGGATTTTTTTGCTGAGTACTTGAAAAAGGAAAATCAAAGAAAGAAACAGGCGTTGTATACAATGAATCCTAATAAATTCAGGGCTTGTGAGTTTCTCATCAGGTTCCACGAGCAGCAGCGTGATGACAAGATAATCGTATTTTTTGATAACTTGTTTGCATTGATAGAGTATGCAATGAAGCTTCGGAAGCCTATGATCTATGGTTGTACCAGCCACGTCGAGAGGATGAAAATTCTCGAGGCATTTAGAACTAATCCTAAAGTGAACACCATTTTTATTTCAAAAGTGGGTGATAACTCCATAGACATCCCTGAGGCAAATGTGATCATTCAAATTTCGTCCCATGCTGGTTCAAGGTGCCAAGAAGCACAACTACTAGGCCGTATACTCGGGGCAAAGGGAGCACGTCCTCGACGGGGAAGTGAAGTTAGTTATTTTTGTAGTATTTTGAGTAAATTAATAAATTTGTAATAAGTGTAATTTACCTCGGAAGGAAAAAAAATTAATTATGTGATCATATTTTTCTCAACAACATCACGTACATGAATAGTTTATGTAGTATGCAACAAAACTATAAAATTGTGTTGGATATTTAAATTTTGAAATAGTTCTTCAATTATTGTGACGAATTAGATTATATATATTTATTATTATAGATAATGGAATTTGATGACAAATTAGGAAGTTCATTTCAATGATTTTCACCAAACAACACTAGTTTTTATATGTATTTTCTGGTTAAATGGTAAGTTAACAATTTTTATTCATCTAAAGTAACACGCTCCTCAAGATCATTAGGTTGTAGATATTTGATAATGTTATAACCCTTATACACAAGTAATATAAATATTGTTTATTTCTAACAAATTATTTACAAAAATGATAAAAATGAAAAAAAATAATACACATCACATATAGTAAAAGTCTAATATCAATTAAACGATGCAGGATTAGATGAAAACAACTTATGAATAATCAAGTACAACGGTCTAAGTTTTGAATTAAACAATTTAAATTATGTAATTCTATTAAATCCACATATTAGCTGTAAATTTGACCCATATAGCACGACAAAAGCGTTGTATGTTACTTCATCGATTTTTTATCGTCGTCCAAATTAGACAACATATTAGTAGTAACTGAATCTGGCAAGAATCCAGAGAACTCATCTAACAAATCTGGACGGTCATTGAGAAGTACGGCAACCTACAAAATATAAGAAAATAGTAGTAATGAACAAGAAGATAAAAATCTTCTATAATATCTATGTACTCAAATTATATAAAAAAAATGGTCACCTCATTGTACACCTCTTTGACATCATTGCGCTCCTTTCTACACTTGTTCATAATATCTAGGAAGGATTTGTACTCATGGTTATTTACTAAATGTTTCTACAATAAGGTATAAGTCAATAAGGTATTACTAAAGTGTTTTGAAGAAGAAAAAGGAAGACTTTAATTAGCAAAATCATGATGTAATATAAATGTAACCTTTATTTTGTTCACAAAGCTGAATACTTGTTCAAAGTGAATTGATTTCTTCAAAGGAGGCTTGACTTCATTGTTAAGGATTAAATCATAGCCACAGGGCAAGAGTGGATTTAATACAAGGAGTAAACTACATAATGGATTGGGAGTAACTGAATCTTTCAAGAATTCAGTGAACTCATCTAGCAAATCAGGATGAGCATTGAAAAGTACCGCAACCTACACATATAATAAAATAGTAAGAAACAAGAACATAAAGATTGTCTATGATATCTATGTATCCAATTTTTTTTAAAAATTATCACCTCATGATACACTTCGTTGATGTCCTTGCTCTCTTTCTTATACATCATCATAATATCTACGAATAATTTGAACTCCTGGTCATTTCCGAAACATTTCTGCAAGAAATTACAAGTCAGTAAATTAGGACTAAAGTTTTTAAACAAGAACAAGTCCTACTTTTATTAGTAAAATCATAAGATAACAAAAATGTAACCTTTATATTTTCCACTAAATTGCGTTCTTCTTCATAATTAGTTGTTTTCTTCGAAGAAGCCTTGTCTTCATCATTGAGCATTATTTTATAGCCATTGGGCACAAAAGCATTAAATCCAAGGAGCAAACTAGGATGGCCTTTAAACAATTCTCTCACTCTTTCTATGACACCAACAGGATCAATTCTGTGAGGAATATTTAAAGAAATAATCCCATTATAAATCACCAAATTAGAATATATTTTAATAAAGATCATGAAAATAGGTAAAATTTTGTTGGAAACCTTCGAGCCTTTAAGTCTTTCATAACGTCAAGGAACATGTCATACTTTTCTACTTGGTCAACAAATGTGCCCTTAATCTCCCTCACATAAGACAACGCTGCACCTGGATCTATGTTGCTGTCATACGTAATTCATCCATGACATAGAAAAAATAAATGCATCAGAACCATAGCCATAAGTAGCCAGTGAAATATATTGCGGCAAAATCAATGATGTGGTCTAACATTAGGTAAAGTGAGTGAAAATGTAAAAGATTATAGCTCAAATTCTAGTAAAGACTAAAAATATATCTTCACACCTAACTAAATCTTGAAAGATAAAGTAACTACATATGTAGTGTTTGGACATAGAAAATGAAATAGTTTAGATACACACAAACATGGAAGGCTTAACATTAATTTCGTCATTAGATTTTATGTAGACACTCGATATACAATATGTTCCAACTGATCATTGAAACACTTGCTCAAATGTTCTGATTTTTTTAAAAAAATTGTGCATTCTCAAACATTGCTAGCTACATAAGTACATTAATTTTTTTTTATCTCATTTAATTATACACATCGATACCTATTGGAACATGCTTGAGGTTTTAAGTCTTACTAAGGTCAATATGTATAATTAATGGAGGTGACATAATTTAAGAGTTTAACGAATCTATGTTATTGATACTTGTAAACAATGCAAAATGTTTCTAAAATTCAAACTCAACGTGTCTAATAAAACATATTTTATCGTGTGTTCAATATAATTTGAACACATTATAATTCGAGTATCTAAAAAAAATATTATTTAAGGGGGCTATTAATGTATTAGGTCAACTTGTAATGTTCTTAAACACAAGTAGTAGCTAAGTTACATTCTCAACTTTAATCCAATGCTTAATTTTGAAAAAAATAAATTGGGGATAGTCATGTATATAAAAATTACCACAGACATAGAATAAAATTAATTGAAGACATGAACTTACGATTCTCCATGAGAAGAACAAATTGGCCGCTTAAATGGTGGTGTATCAATTACATCGGATCTCAATCGCTTCATGCTTCAAAAATAGAACAAAACAACATCAATTTTTACTATAAAAAACTGAAAATTGAAGAAAAAAAAAGGAGAAGACAATTTTCATTCTATAAAAGAGCTTACCTTTTGAGGCTCTCTGGAAAAAGAAAAATCAAAAGTCCAAGAAGATCTGTCAACAAAAAAAGAGAGTTAAACCGATGGGTTAGATGTAGAAAAAACATATTATTTTAATTCATTTCTCGCTACCTTCTCCTCTCCCTTCTTCTCTTTCCCTCCCTTTGGACTAAAAACAAACTATAACACACACTTAACTTTGAGAAACAAAGAGGTGAGAGGCAATTAAATGAATTGAGGAAAAAAAACTTATTGATGTATATCTTATTTAATGCAACTTAGTTTGCATTAAATATTTAATTCCAATGCAACTTAGTGACAGCTGTGCACAAAAGGTTTAATTTTGAATGGGCTAAAAATTAGTGACATGTGTGCACATATTGAAGTTCATGAATGAGCCCAAACTTTTTTATGCCCCAATTTCATTTATCAAACAATTCCCCAAATTGAATGTAAATTAGGGAAGTAAGTTCATTACAAATAAGTAAGCTTTTCATCTTAAAACCATATTAATTTGACCAAAAATATTACTCAAAAATCACCACCTACTACAATTGATTGTTTATTTCATATCTAAAAGATATTTTATTTTATTTTACATAAATTTCCAAACTTGAGATAAACTGGAGTCATGGTAACTAGATACTAACATAACCTTGAATATTTTGAATTTTAAAATTATACTTATTAATTTACATGCTAAAAAATTAGACTATTTTAGATCATACTATATCACTCTAGGTTACATTTGACTTCAATTATAAGATTTACTAATATTTCAAAAAAGAACAATTGACTTTTTGGTTAAGTTATAAGTTTGTTGTCGTTGTAATCCATCTCAAAATGAAAAATAATTCGTGGTCAAATCCCTTTTCACCAATATACATATTGGTATCAGATTATCTAATTTGCTATAGAATAATAAAATTGTTGAACGTTTAATTTCAAGTTATGAACCTCATTGTAAACTTGTTACAACCAAGTAAATACTTTCATCTTTGAAACAAATTTACTTCTAAGATATCGATAATAATGGTAAAGTTTTTCCATCGACAATTGATTGTGATTTTATAGTATATTTAGAGAATCCTTTTAATTTATTTGCAAACTTAGATGTTATGAAGTTATATAAATAAGATAATAAGACGATCTTAGATATTTGAATTTCTAAGTTACACTACTCAATATATAGAGTTATTTACATTTCCACCCCTAATAGGTGCATCCTTTTGGGATTTGTATCTAATACTATTACTTTTAATAATTTACGCCCTAATTTCTTTATTTTCTTGAAAGAAAAAACAAACTTGCAACATCCATGGCTTGTGGGCCTATTTGAGAGGATTCGGGTTGACATGACCTCGATGGGAGCACTCCTGAGGGACTTTCCTGTGCCTCCAAGAGAGCCTCCCACTTCCAGTGTTGTTGCTCGTACAGAGGACCTTTAGGGAGCCTTTGAGTCCCTTGCATTGGCCTACATAAAGCTCTTAGCTAGTTTGGATGTTGAGAAGAAAAAAAAGGCGTTTCTGTAAAAAATTGCTAGTAAGAATGCTAATGGGGATGAAATCCCTTTGGAGAACCTTGGGGCTGTGTTTGAGATCTCCAAGGGAGACTATGAGAGATGTTCAGGATTTCTCATTCTTGAGCAGAGAAAGAAATGAGATTCCAACGGGTTAGATGGTAGATAGTATCTCTCCCTCCCCTCCTTGTCCCCTATTTCTCCTCCCTTTTAGCTTTTGATATAAGGTGGTTGTTAGCCCGCTTAAGCCTTGTATAAATAATTATATTTCTGCATTTTCACGACTCAAAGTATACCTTAGGAATAAGATGACGTATAGAACCCCGAAAGGGCCTACACATGCCACTTAGCATGTATCATACAAGGTAATAGAAATAAAGAGAGTTCAAAAGAGTATTTTTATATCATAAAAGAGTTTGACAAAGTGGAAGTCTAACAAAGTTTCAACAATTCATCTTATACATCAAAAGAAGTGGTTGTGACGTAACTCATACACCACAAATAATGTTTGAAAACTAAAATAAATAAAACTATAAAAGTGTCTCAGTCCTCGGAACATGAGGACTCACCAATCTTCAAATGCTAAGAGAGAGATCAACTAGCCACAAGTATGCGAGGTAGGAGCGCCAGACCCTACATTAGTGAAACAATGTAGGCACAAGTATGCATTAGTACATGAAATGTACTAAGTATGATAGCAATGCATAAATGATATAAAATCATGCTAAAAGGACTTTACATGACATTTAACGTAACACCCCGTAAAATTTTTGAGCTAAGACTCGAACCATCTTTTGTTGTGAGAGGATCTTACCAAGGAATTTAAATTTTCTTAAGTTTTAAGGTCACTAGATATAGCACCTTGAGTTCCAAAAAGAATTAAAGGGAATTCGTTCAAGTCATTCCTAAGTTCTTCTAAGATTTGAGTCAATTTCAAATGACCATCACTCTCAGTACAGGATGATTTAGGTGTTCCATAAGATGGAAAATGAAAGGTATTTGAATTATCTTTCCAACGCCACCAAGTTTGCTAAATTTTGAGTTCGGATAAGTGAGATATACCCTTTTGAAGTCAACCTGTCCATTTAAGGAAAGTTATCCGAAAATGGTGAGGGGTCTTTTGGTCTTTTTCTTACCCAATCAGATTTAATTCATTTTTAGTAAGGTTTTAAGGGTCTAATCCTATTAGGGTCAGTTTTATAATCCTAGTATATGCCTATGGTTTTATTTGAGAGTTAAAGAAGAGAAAAGAAGAGAAAAGAGGATAAAAGAGGAAAGGATCAAGGCGTTCGTCGAGGTTTTTGAGTTTTGTTGCAGATTTTCGCCATGGGTTTGATCCCTAAGAGGTATGTAAGTTTCCATAGTGTTGGGTTCGTTCACCCACACGCCAAACATGATTTTCACAATCGAATTCGTCCATAAAGATTGAAAGATTTAAGTTCTTGTTTAGTGTTCTTGAAGTTCATTCTAAATCTTGTTTTGTTGGTGTTTTGATGATTTCTTGAGATGAAATTTAGTGATTTGAGTGTTGTTTTGAGTATATTAGAGTGTACTTATGTTAAGTAATCTAATCCAAGTGATTGGGGAAGAAACCATTCGAATCTAGGCGAAATAGGGTGAGAAAACGAGCAAAGAAAGTCGTCGGTGTTTTCTAGGTTGGGGCCTGGCGCCCCACGCCAGCTAGTGCACCCCAACCACACCTCTGTAGGTAGAGGGATGGCACACCGTGCCACTCAGTGCACCATGGTTGCCTGCCCCACCTGTTCTCCGTTGTTTTCGTCCGTCTGAATTCTTTTGATGGGTACCTTTACTCCCTTTTGATTCTAATCAATCTAAGCTACTTCTAAACACCTAGAAATCATTCATAACATGAATCATAACCTTGAATTGATCCATTTGGATCTTGGTCCATGATGGCCTTTTTATTGATTTTGAATTCATAATTCAAATTCAAGGTAGAGTAAGAGTTAAAGTCTTGAGAGTTTATTCAAACATTTCGAGAAAGTACCTTTGAGTCTTTTTGAGGAGTCTTCTACAATTTCTAATAACTTGTTTCAAGACTCGAGCAAGTGAGTATAAGAGTGAGGAGAATGTATTCATGAGTATACATTATCATCAAGAGATCCTTCATATTATGAACCATAACTCTTGAATTCATAATTCACATTCAAGAGAGAGTTAAGAGAAGAGTTCAAGAAAGTCCCTGAGTTCAATTGTGAATCCTTTGAGATTAACTATCGATTTGAACTAAGTTTTGAGGAAGTAAGTATGAGAATGAGAAGAGTTGTTTGTACAAGTTCCATGTCGTTATGTAGACCCTTGAGTCGAGTCGTTCATGCCCATAAATTCCGTATGAACTCCATAAGTTGAGTATCTTTGAGATCAGTAGTACCTTCAAGTTCTAAGTCTTGAGTATTGAGTTCCTAACCTATTTGAGATTTTATTCCTAACCATGGGACTATTGCATGTTACCCATGAAGTCCTTGAGTTAAGTAGTTCATGCCCATAACTCTGCATGAACCCTATAAGTCGAGTAGTCTTGAGATGAGAAGTATGTTTGAGTCCTTGAGTTGAGTAGTTCATGCTCATAATTCCGCATGAACCCTCTGAGTTGAGCATTCTTGAAACGATTAGTATCATTGAAGTTCTTGATTTCCAATATTCAATTTTATCTATGGTTATTGAAAACCTTGAATTGAGTCGTTCATGTCCATAATTCGGCATGAACCCTGTTTTAGAAGTCTTTTACGAATACTGTAAACTTGTTTTAAGACTTGAGATTTGAGTTGAGTAAAGTGTAACGAATGAAGTTCATTTTCTTCAAAAGAGTATATGGGAACTATGTATTCCCAAAGAGTAAATGTTTTCATATTTAAGCAACAGAGGAAACTCCAATTTCCAAAAGAGCCTTTGAGCTAGTTTTAAAGTAAAGAGTAAATACTTTCACATTTAAGCAAGAGAGGAAACAATGATTTGCAAGAGAGCCTTTGTTCTAGTTTTTGAGTAATTATCTCAAACCACAGAAAGAGTTATGTTTTTAAACATATGAGCTAGTTATATTTTGGGAGTAGTATTGAGAACCGATATAGGGGAGAGTTTAGACAACTCTTAACTCCAATAAACCATGTAGCCAACGTGGGTAGAAAGGGTCATACTTTTTAGATGATTCCTTAGTGCTTTTTAGCATAGACTAGTGGATCCACTTAGTAGTTCGGTTCTATACCCCCGATAAGGTATAGGACAGCCCTGGCAGCGTGAGGCAAAACGTTGTATCATCACATAGCTCATAAGTGATGGTTGTCGGTTAGAGAAAATCCCACGGAGATATTTTGTATTCTTATATACACAGAGTTTATTTTGTATCCTTGCATACAAACTGAGTATATTGTATTCTTAAATACATTGAGTTGCTTTCTACTGTTTTAAAAGCTTTCCATATATTGCATCTATTATTGTTGCTTTATATTGAGTTGAGTATCCAGAGTTTGAGTACCCAGGGTCAAGTGTCTCATTATTGAGTTGAGTCTTATTTCACTGAGTTGAATATCCTATTATTGAGTTGAGCCTTATTTCACTGAGTTGAATATCTTATTATTGAGTTGAG
>NW_006239390.1:365390-398465 GCF_000226075.1 Solanum tuberosum | reverse complement strand
TATCCTATTATTGAGTTGAGCCTTATTTCACTGAGTTGAACATCCTATTACTGAGTTGAGCCTTATTTTCTCTGAGTTGAGTTGAACTATGTTTGTTTGAGTTGGGTTGAGTGAGTTGAGAAGAGGTAAGTATGTTTCTTTTCCACTAGTTCAAGATTCTGTTTATGCTTTAGAATTCCCCTTACATGCTCGTACATTCCATGAGCCATTTGTCCTGCATCATTTCATTATATAGATAGAGGTATTCAGGGTCATCAACAGGAGCTTCGTTGATACCATATGGAGTTCGAGTTAGCTATGGTGAGCCTCCCTGCATCCGAAGGGTTCCACTTGTACTTTCAGTTATATCAGTTGTTAGGATGTCGCTTTGTCAGGATGTCGTGGGTCTTGTCCCGACTTCCATCTTGGTCATTTAGAGGCTTCATAGACAGACAGTAGAGTTTGAGAAGTCTGTTTCATTTATCTTATTAATTTTTTTTAAAGACTTGAGTTGCCTATTGTTGGCTAGTTGAATATTCTATTTATATTCAAAGTAAATCATTGAGTTAAAGCTTTGTAATTGAGTTTCATGAATTTTTATTCAGTTTTTAAGCTTTGTATGCTTGAGTTAGTCTTCCGCTTGTAGTCAGCCAGGATGAGAGTTCTCTTGGGGACTAGCAATGGTTCTCGAGTGTCGGCCACGTCCAGGGTGTAGGCTCGGGTTGTGACATTTAACGACCAAGCTAGAGCATAAGATAAGAGGTTATAAAACACAAGTCATACTCATGGTCAATGAAAGCTCAACATATTTAAAACTCTTTGTGTGATACTTAAAAAGTAAACTAGTTCATTATTTTGGATGTTTGCCATTAACCGACATAGACTATGTGAGCTACACATGTAATTCGTTGTCTATCTCACACCTAAAGAGATATCCTACTTACCAAGGTAAGTATCATAAACTTCTACCTTATGTTGATTCACTAGCTAAGACATCCTACGGGGCACATAGTTAAGGACAAGGAGATTTCTACTAGAGATCCGACCTCTAATAGCGGGAAATCCTCCATCTCAATATCCTCAAGGGGCTAAGTAAAATCCCACATAATAGTGATTAGTCCTATTCATTTCATCATCTAAGAAAGACACAAATAAGCTACCAAACCAAGCTAAAGTCATTTAGAATAGCTCTTTAAATCTTGCTATATATTCGAGTAGAAAGGAAAGACAATAATTGAATAATAAAATTATATACACAAGCTGGCTATTACACTAACTATATTGGTATTGAGTATAATTGTGTGTATAAAATTAAACATGAACTCGAGTTAACCTCTTTAAGAGGATGAGGGATCGAATAAGTAACTAATGAAGTAGGGAAAGATGTCTAGGGTATTGTGAGTAATAGTATTCTTATATAAGTAGTGAATTCCTTTCACATGTGATTGGATTCGTATGTGAGCCTTGTAAAACCTTAAAGGTAAGCTTTTAATCCTCACAAGTCGCACGAACTATTTGTCGTATGAATTGTGTGTTAGTTGAAGTTGTGTTGGCTTGGGTCTTGTCCACCATGTGCGAAGTGGGGGATGTAAGTTTTTTGGGTCGTGGTTCGCCCATGTGGACCGACCGGTTCGATTGGACCCGACCCAACCCAATATTTTTTTCTGAAAGAAAAGATAAACTACAATTTTCTTTTTAAAAAGGGAACAATAACAAAGTAAATCCTCCAACGTAAAGAAACTCCCTTTTTAAGTGGTTTTATCTAACGCTTCTATGAGAGTAAGAAAGCAAGAAGAAAAAGTGAATAGAGAAAATAAGACTGAAAAACAAGAAAAACATTCTTTCTTCAGAAGAAAATCAACAAACAAAATTGACATTTAATTTATGAAACGTAACATTTGTTTCCTAGTGATTCGAAGAGTGATTGTGGAGCAATTCGTTTTGATAGCAAAATCAAGGATATCCATTGCAAGTATAAGGTACA
This sequence comes from Solanum tuberosum, assembly GCF_000226075.1. Taxonomy (NCBI): domain Eukaryota; kingdom Viridiplantae; phylum Streptophyta; class Magnoliopsida; order Solanales; family Solanaceae; genus Solanum; species Solanum tuberosum. The sequence goes on along the minus strand of NW_006239390.1, from coordinate 396,502 downwards.
CAACTCGTCGATTTTGCTCAATATTTCTAACATAGTGGGAGTGTTATTTTAAATCATTTTCATTAGGACAAGATAAATTCAACCATCCTTTTATGTATAAAAATGTCCATATTTTCATATTACTTTGATTAAAACAATATCATATAAAATTGAGTAAAATAATTACTTACATTAAAATTCATACTACTGTAAGTAAATATATTATTTTAATTAGTGCATTTTTTATTTAATTTTTAAAGAAAAATTCAAAAATAATCGGGTCAAATAAAATGAATCATGATTTAACTCACTTTAAATATATTTTAATTCAATTTAATTCGATCAAGGTAACTTTTGAGCCCATTTGATACCCCTAAAAATTTGGGGAAACTAAGCAAATATCCCATAAAAACAAAATAATTACAAATGTATACCCCTTTACATTCATAATCCATTACACTATATACTCCCAACTAATTTTGCTTAACTGATACTAAATAAGTATCATATACTGTATTGGTATCATTAATACTGATAATTTCTCTTAATTGATACTAAATCTATATATATATGTATCATAAAGGTCTCTTGTTCAAAAATTACTCATTAGTCAATGATACTATACTCTTATAGTATCATTGACTAATGGATAATTTCTGAACAAGAAACATTAACGATACCACAAATAATATATATATATATATATATATATATAGCGATGACGAGACAACACGAAGTCTAAAAGAGTTCATGGAAACCGCTTCTTCTAGTTCAAGTCCTTTTCAAAAGACAACCCCCATAACACCAGTAGAGTATACTATAGGTAATTTACCACGTCACAGGGTATATAGGCAAGACCCGGCAACAGAACCAGAAATGGTTAGACCAATAGGAATAAGAATGCCAATAGAAGCCCCTATCAAAGTAATTTCTGAACAAGAAACCTTAATAATACCAATACATTATATATATACTAATTTAGTATCAGTTAAGCAAAAATTATCAGTCTTAATAAAGGGGGTATGGGTGTAACACCCCAAAAAATTTAAGCTAGGGCCCGAACTATTCTTTATTTGCACATAAGGTCTTATCGGGTTACTCTAAATTGCCCATATTTGTAAAGGTAAATTCTTTAGTATGAAAATGATTTTGGATATTAATTAAGGTCACTAGAAACTCCTAGCACAAAGTAGAGTTCAATCATTAATACTGATAATTTCTCTTAATTGATACTAAATCTATATATATATGTATCATAAAGGTCTCTTGTTCAAAAATTACTCATTAGTCAATGATACTATACTCTTATAGTATCATTGACTAATGGATAATTTCTGAACAAGAAACATTAACGATACCACAAATAATATATATATATATATATATATATATATACACTCTTATAGTATCATTGATTAATGAGTAACTTCTGAACAAGAAACTTTAATGATACTACCACAACGCAATATACATATACGTTTATAGTATCATTGACTAATGAGTAATTTCTGAACAAGAAACCTTAATAATACCAATACATTATATATATACTAATTTAGTATCAGTTAAGCATAATTATCAGTCTTAATGATACGAATATAGTATATGATACTAATTTAGTATCAGTTAAGCAAAAATTATCAGTCTTAATAAAGGGGGTATGGGTGTAACACCCCAAAAAATTTAAGCTAGGGCCCGAACTATTCTTTATTTGCACATAAGGTCTTATCGGGTTACTCTAAATTGCCCATATTTGTAAAGGTAAATTCTTTAGTATGAAAATGATTTTGGATATTAATTAAGGTCACTAGAAACTCCTAGCACAAAGTAGAGTTCAAAGTTTTCTTATCAATTAAGTTTTGATGTAAGGTTTTACTTGGGTCAACTTCAAACAACCATATCTCTTAGAATATAAAGAGTTACGTGGCTCATAACCTATCAATTAAATGTATTTGAATCCTCTTTCCAACGCCACCAATTTTTCGTCTATCCAATTTTTGAGTAAAAAGTTATGACCATTTTAGCAACTGGTGTAGTGCAGCTCCGTTTTAGCTGCGGGAAAATTCTAAATAAGGTTATTTTCTTTTACTTATACCGCTAGGAAAACCTTAAAAACGGATTTCTTAACTCTTATAATCCCTAAACAATACTATTTCCATCTTTTAATCCATCGTTCTCTTCTCTCTCAAACCCTAAGGCAAAACCCTAAGAAAAAATTAAAGTAGAAGACTCCATTCAAGATTCTTTCAATCTTTTTCAAGATTCTTTCAACCTTTTTTAAGATTCTTCTTCAAGGTAAGTCCTTCTCCAAGAATTTCATTCTTTCCAACTCAAATTCGTCCATACAATTATGTATGAATCACTAATGAAAATCATAATTCTTAGTCATATAGTATCAAGAAACTAATTCAAGGATCTCAAGAAAGATTTTCTTGATTGTTTACTTTCAAGTTAGGGTTTCAAGGCTTCTAATCAAGCTCTTCTTCAAGAACCCTGTTCTTCCAGGTATGTAAGGCTATCATAGTGTTGGACTAGTTCGTCCTCACGCCCTACAACTACTTTCAGATCAGTAAAGGAGTAATCTAGGATTTTCCCCTAGATTTGAGTATTCTTGAGATAAGTTGATTTTGAGTTCTTGAGTTCATGTTTCTTTTAAAAATTCTATTCCTAATTATTGAGTTTCTATATTTTTATTGAGATCCTTGAGTTGATTTGTTCATGTCTATATTTCAGCATGAACCCTATGAATTGAGTATTCTTGAGATGAGAATTATCGTTGAGTTCCAAGTTCTTGAGTTCTGAGTATTGAGTTTATATATTGTTATTGAGATCCTTGAGTTGATATGTTCATGTGTATAATTCAAAATGAACCCCATATTTTAATAGAGAATAAAATCAATGTTTAAGCAGTATGGTATCTAGATATACCATCAAGGTTTATGCAGTATGACTTCCCGAGTCATCAGTGATCATATTAAAATATGATTTTGATATGTTTTTGAGAAAGAGTTTTCAAGTATGAATTGAGTAAGGGTATAAGGGGACTATGTATTCCTAGAGGTATCAATTTTTACATTGATAAAAGAGAAACTGATATTTCTAAATGAGTTATGAGTTCAAAAGATATTTCAAGAGTAATTACCTCTTTTAAGAGGGTAGTTTGAGCAATTATCTCAAACCAGAGGAAGAGTTATGTTTTTAAACATAATGAGCATGAGTATATATTATTGGGACACTGATATGGGGACACATTCAGACAACTCAAAGTCCTCATAAACCATGTTTGCCAACATGGGTAAATGGTCATACTTTTTAGATGATTCCTTATTGCTTTTTAAGCATAGCTTAGTGGATCCACTTAGTTAAGGTGTTTTATACCCCAGCAAGGTATAGGACAGTTCTGGCAATGTGGGTGAGACATTGTATCATCATGTAGCTTATAGTGATGGTTGTCGGTTAGAGAATCTCCCAATAGAGTTAAAGAGTATTTTTATATATCACTTATTATGTTAAGTTCAATGAAGAGAGAGTATTTTGTAAAGCTTTAAATGATTTAACTCCTTTATTTCTTTACATTCAGCTTGAGTACATTGTTATCTATTTCGGTCATTTCTTTCAGTTATTTATTATTCAGCTATATTACATACTCGTACATTCAATGTACTGATGTCATTCGACCTGCATCTTTTAATGATGCAGATACAGGTTCTTAGGTTCCTCAGCAAGAGTCCGTTGAGATCATTTTGTCTACTTATGAGTGAGACCTTCTTGCTTTCAGAGTACTCCAGTTTTATGAGTTGTTAGTAGTAGTTCTTTGGAAGAGTCATGGGTCTTGCCTCGACACTCATATTTTTATAGTAGAGGCTTCATAGATAGACAGTTTTGGAGAGTTCCACTTTCAGATGTTTTACTTAAACTTATGTTTCATACTCAGTATATTCAGCAAAGTTTTGAGATTCAATAAACTGTTTTTAAACATTTCTTTCAAAATTGATGCTTATGTATGCTTGAGTTAGTCTTCCACTTGTAGTCAGCCAGGATGAGGGTTTGATTGAGGTCCAACAACGGTTCTCGAGTGCTGGCCACGTCTAGGGTGTAGGCTCGGGTCGTGACAAACTTGATATCAGAGCACAGCGTTCAAGTGTCCTAGGGTGTCTATGAAGTTGTGTCGGTAGGATCTAGTTTATGGTTGTAAGGGACCCATTTCTATAAATGAGGGACTATAGACATTTAAGAAAAGTTTTCCTTCTTCCATTCTCTAAATCGTGCAATAGAAATATGTCATAAGGAGCTTATTCACACTCGTTCATTTCTTATATCCATTCGACTACCCCTCATACTCAAGGTAGTTGGAAAGCTAACCTAGATCCTTATCAATGAGTTAATCTCAGCAAAAGTCTTGAGAAAGTCATGAGACTGTAGAGGGGCTTAAGAGAGGACCATGAGTGAGCTTAAGTATTGAGATTCACAAGAATGCACTCATATTCATATGAATCGTGCATTCAAGTTTAAAGCGAGATGTACTCTCTTCTCTAAACCTTGTTCTAATTGAGACCCTTATCAGGAAGTATGTTTTAGAGCTTGTGTAGTATTTCCATCCGAAAAGAGAGTATGAGTACGGGATTATAAGCAGTATTAGAAAAAGTTCCCAAAGTTAGAAGAATGCATGCAGAGGTTCAATAATCTAAGAAAGAGAGATAGTGATCAAGCAAATTATGTTGTTGTAGTCATGCACCCAGTAAGTTATTAATGAGGAGTTTTCCCTTATGGGTAGACTAAAAAGTGATGAGTTTATGTAGATTTCATGATAGAAGGTAGAGTAAGAGTTACTAGTATGGATGAGTTAGAATATACTTTAACTAAAAAGGAGTTTATGATGATGTCTCATTGTGTTGGTAACGACCAAGTGTAGGTGCTAGATAGAAAAGCAGGAGTATTCATGAGGTGCTAGATCTAAGCTAGGCTTATGATTTTTGAGGAAGAGTCCATAATATTCAAAGTGTTATAGAACTTATTAGTTAATGATGTATAGTGAATGAGTAAATAGTACTTAAGTTGTGAAGTAGAATGTGGTATGTAAGGAAGTAGATTAAGAGATAAAAATTGACTATTTTTCATGAGGTTTTAGTGGGTGAGTGTTTCTAAAATTTTGTCTAGTAGTTGTAAGTTGGTATGGTAAGTGAGCAATCATATTGATATCTGAGTTTAATAATAAACATTAAGCTTGAATTTGAGATGAGAATCATGGTAAAAAAGAATGGCAACATGAGGATGATGATATTAGTTTTGAGATCTGATTTGGTAAACTTGACATAGAGTAGGTAACAAATTAAGGTGTTACCTTTTACAAGTATGAGTGGTACAAGTATGAAATCCTAACTTTTAGATAAGGACAGTGAGGTGTGGCTAAGTCGTGAGAGTAACAAGAAGCAATAAGAGATGTATCGAGAGTGTATGTAATCAGACGAGGTTCCAATCAAGTTAATGATTTTCCATGTGTGCCTAGGTAGTATATTTGAGCTGTCAATGCTGAATTGGTTGAGGTAAGAATTATTTTTTCCTTAAAGAGTTAGATGAAACGACCTTATAAGCCAATGAGAAGAGGTTAATAGAAGCATCTTAGAAAGAGGTCCTAGAAGGAGTCTTAGTACCTGCTTATGAAGAGTTTTGTAGCCATGAGATAAACATTTCTGAGTATTAAAAGAAATGTGCATAGATTAGTTTAGAGATGAGGGAATAGGTCAATTGTTTTCAAGTGTCAATTTTAGACCTAAGGGAGAGATGATAAGATGAGAAATTAAGTCAAGTGTTGAGGATGAGACAATGATGTCTTCAGAAAGAGTTTTAGAGATATATCAATCCGGTCATAATCTTACATATTCCTCAAGCAAAGTTATTATAACATCTTATGGATATTCCTACTATCAGAATTGTGTCTATGACCTATGCGCATACACTTCAAAGAGATTCACATCTATGCTCAGTTTCCAGAATGAGGGGCAAGGATTTTAGCCCGTTAACCTCGAGCTTAATCCATAAAGTTATGGATATCAGCCTCATGATATGAACCTATTCATATAAGTATTCATGTCTCATAGTATGTTCAGTCTCACAAGTTCATGATTAATTCTCAATGGCTAGCAACATAATGTTATGTCATGCATAATTTATATTAGAATTCTCGAATGAATCGTGCTTATGATCTTTCGCCCTAAAGTCCTTTCAGTAATCCTTTTTAGTTTTGGTAGAGATGATGAGAGGATGAGAAGTTCTTAGAAAGTGGGTTAGTAGGAGTCTATGGAGTAGTAAAGGTTCTAAGCTTGAAGGTGGTATTGTAAACATGTGGACAATGTTTGATACATTAGGTGTTTTGTGATTTGAGCTCAAGGTTAGTTGAACGTAGCGGTAAGGAGTAGTGTTCTTGGGATGAGATTTCCTATAGAGGTACAGAACTTGAATCTTGTGATTTAGATCAGAATAATCACCCTATGTTAAGTAATTTGTGATTTTGAGTTAAGCTGGAATATAGTAAGAGTAACTCCTTTCCCTACCATGCTCAGTTTAACCGTCATTCGAGGACGAATGATCCCAAGGGGGAGATATTATAACACCCCAAAATTTTTAAGCTAAGGCCCGAACTATTCTTTATTTGCACATAAGGTCTTATTAGGTTACTCTTAAATTGCTCATATTTGTAAAGGTAAATTCTTTAGTATGGGAATGATTTGGGATATCAATTAAGGTCACTAGAAACTCCTATCACAAAGTAGAGTTGAAAGTTTCCTTATCGATTAAGTTTTGATGTAAGATTCTACTAGAGTCAACTTCAAACGACTATATCTCTTAGAATATAAATATTTATGTGGCCCATAAACTATAAAATTAAGGTATTTAAATCCTCTTTCCAATGCCACAGATTTCGCGTCAATCCAATTTTTGAGTAAAAAGTTATGACCATTTTAGTAACTGGTGTAGTGCAGTTCTGTTTTAGCCGCGGGAAAATTCTAAATAAGGTGATTTTCTTCTCCTTATACCACTAGGAAAACCTTAAAAACGGATTTCTTAACTCCTATAAATCCCTCAACAATCCTATTTCCATCTTTTAATCCATCATTCTCTTCTCTCTCAAACCCTAAGGCAAAACCCTAAGAAAAATCAAAGTAGAAGACTTCATTCAAGATTCTTTCAATCTTTTTCAAGATTCTTTCAACCTCTTTCAAGATTCTTCTTCAAGGTAAGTCCTTATCTAAGAATTATATTCTTTCCAACTCAAATTTGTCCACACAATTATGAATCACTGATGAAAATCACAATTCTTGGCCAAAGAGTTTCAAGAAACTAATTCAAGAATCTCAAGAAAGGTTTTCTTGATTGTTTACGTTCAAGCTAGGTTTTCAAGGCTTCTAATCAAGTTCTTCTTCAAGTTTCTTCAAGAACCTTGTTCTTCCAAGTATGTAAGGCTATCATAGTGTTGGACAAGTTTGTCCTCACGCCCTACATCTACTTTCAGATAAGTAAAAGAGTAATCGAGGATTTGTTTCCCTAGATTTGAGTATTCTTGAGATAAGTTAATTTTGAGTTCTTGAGTTCATGTTTCTTTTAAGAAATTTATTCCTGATTATTGAGTTTCTATATTGTTATTGAGATCCTTGAGTTGATTTTTTCATGTCTATATTTCAACATGAACCATATTTTGAGTTATAAATCTTGAGAAGCTTTTTAAAGCCAACACTTCAATTTTAAACTAAGTTTTTGAGAAAGTTAAGATGAGTTTTGAGAGAGTTTCTAAAACATGATTAGTATGACATCAATGTTTAAGCAGTATGGTATCTAGTTATGTCATCAATGTTTAAGCAATATGGCATCTAGTATGCCATCAATGTTTAAGCAGTATGGTATCTAGATATACCATCAATGTTTATGTTGTATGACTTCCCGAGTCATCAATGATCATATTAATATATGATTTTGATATGTTTTTGAGAAAGAGTTTTCAGGTATGAATTGAGTAAGAGTATAAGGGGACTATATATTCCCAGAGGTATCAATTTTTACATTGATAAAGGAAAAACTGAGATTTCTAAATGAGTTATGAGTTCAAAAGATATTTTAAGAGCAGTTACCTCTTTTAAGAGGGTAGTTTGAGCAATTATCTCAAACCAGAGGAATAGTTATATTTTTAAATATAATGAGCATGAGTATATATCATTGGGATTAGTATTGATCACCGATATGGGGACGACTTCAGACAACTCAAAGTCCTCACAAACCATGTATGCCAACATGGGTATAGGGTCACACTTTTTAGATGATTTCTTATTGGTTTTTAAGCATAGCTAAGTGGATCCACTTAGTTGAGGTGTTCTATACCCCGGCAAGGTATAGGACAGTTCTGGCAATGTGGGTGAGACATTGTATCATCATGTAGCTCATAGTGATGGTTGTCAGTTAGAGAATCTCCCAATAGAGTTAAAGAGTATTTTTATATATCACTTATTATGTTAAGTTCAATGAAGAGAAAGTATTTTGTAAAGCTTTAAATGATTTAACTCCTTTATTTCTTTACATTCAGCTTGAGTACATTGTTATCTATTTCAGTCATTTCTTTCAGTTTATTTATTATTCAGCTATATTACATACTCGTACATTCAATGTACTGATGTCATTCGACCTGCATCTTTTAATGATGCAGATACAGGTTCTTAGGTTCCTCAGCAAGAGTCCGTTGAGATCATTTTGTCTACTTATGAGTGAGACCTTCTTGCTTTCGGAGTACTCCAGTTTTATGAGTTGTTAGTAGTAGTTCTTTTGAGGAGTCGTGGGTCTTTTCCCGACACTCATCTTCGTATAGGAGAGGCTTCATAGATAGACAGTTTTGGAGAGTTTCAGTTTCAGATATTTTACTTAAACTTATGTTTTATACTCAGTATATTCAGCAAAGTTTTGAGATTCAGTAAATTATTTTTAAACGTTTCTTTAAAAATCATGCTTATGTATGTTTGAGTTAGTCTTCCTCTTGTAGTCAGTCAGGATGAGGGTTCGCTTGGGGATCAGCAATGGTTCACGAGTGTTGGCCACGTCCAGGGTGTAGGCTCGGGTCGTTACAATGGGCTGTAATTATTTATGAGATAATGTGTATTTCTTGAATTACTTTGGATTTGGGTATGAACGTGTAATTATTTTGAATTTTATGGGTCATTTATTTAGTTTTTCCAAAAAAATTGTGATGATCGGGTAGAATTGGGGTGAACTTTTTCCATAATAGGTTCTCAATTTTGCGAAAATTGAATGAAGTACTTTTATTTAAGAGTGAATAAAACCGAATAAAAAATTACATCAATTCGTAAATTGATTTAAACCAAAGAAAATATCCGACTAATGATTTGACTTGATTTGGTAATGAAAAAATCCGATTAAATTAGGTTAGTTTGTTTTTAACTTAAAAAAGTTAATATGACATTATATATATATATATATATAATTGTTAAAATTTACTTTATATAAATATATTTACTTTGATATAATTTATAAATATTTTTTATATTTCTCGTAGGTTTTATCTCTTAACATACTATTTCATGTTTAAGACTTAGAATTTTGAATGGTCAAATAAAAAGATTATAATCCATAGATATTAGTAACACTAATAAAAGCTCAAATAAAAATCAAAGTGATACTAATACTAACAAAAAAAATCAATTCAATACTTATAATGACAATATGTGGGGTTTTGCTCTGATTTTCTTACTATATTTGAGTTCTACTTTTTTCTTTGAAGGAATGTCAAAACATTACTATAAATGTTTTTACTTTTCCTGAAAGAAAAATATAGTTTTCTTCTATATTTGGTTTTTTTTTTCTTAGGGGAAAAGTTTGGAGATCTATAAATCGAAGATCATTATTCTCATAGCATAACACAATAACATCCACAATGTAGTCGTTTAGAGTCTTGTTTATGGGGAAATTTCTCTCTACAATTTTAATGTTTTTATTTATTTTATAATATGTAGGTCACTTGACAAAACCATATTAATAATATGTTTTTTAGTATGTTTTTATTTGTCGTCTGATTTATCAATCATATGATTTGCAATTATAAGCTTCTGCATGACGCTTTAATTACTTTGGAACCCAATAAGTGGTATCAGAATCAATGGTTCAATGGTCTAGCTAGGTTCATCGAGGATGAAGACATGTTCAACGCGGTTTCAAATCAATTTCCAGCTAATTTGCTGATAAAGAAGTTTTTTGTCCAACTAAATGTGGAGAAGAGATTTAAACCATATTTTCAACATTTCTGTTATTGTATCTTTGAAAATAAAAATGAAAAATCTTAAAATCATTTTTTATCCATATATTTTAAACTTTATTTTTAACTATAGCAAGCAGCAGTGATGGAGACCATGTGAAGAATGAAGATTATCATGCATGTGAAGAAGATGGATCAAGTTTTGTCAAGAAAATCCAGTTAAAAAGGGAGTTTTGTTAGGGTTTTTCCTGATTTTCTTATCATATTTGAATTCTATTTTTTCCTTGAAGGAAAGTCAAAACATTACCATAAATGTTTTTACTTTTTCCTGAAAGAAAAATATAATTCTCTTTCATGTTTGGTTATTTTTTCCTTAGGAGAAAAGTTTGGAGATCTATAAATTAAAGATTTTTATTCTCATAGCATAATACAATAGCATCTACAATGCAGTCATTTAGAGAGTCCTGTTTATAGAGAGATTTTATCTCTACAATTTTAATGTTTTTATTTATTTTATAATACAACAAAGGGTCAAATTCTGCACTATTGGAAATAGTTTAAATATACTCTTTGTTATACTTTAGGACCAAATATACCCCTTTGATTATGTGTCACACAAATTCACCCTTAATTTAATGATAAACACGTGACAAGCGCAAAAAATTCTTTTAGAAACTCATTCTCTCCGCTTTGAATTCTTTTCTTTGCATCTTTTTCTTAAAAGAAGCTAATAATTTGACATATGCATAAACTGAGATGATTTTTCTTTCTTTCGAATTGAGGGTTTTTTTTTAAAATACATTGTTTTTTATCATGCTTAACCTCTTTTAAAAGTGTCAATATTAATGAAAGAAAATACACTACTGAGATATCTTCTAAGAATTTCAGCATCCAAAAATCGATTACTCCCTATGTTCATTAATTTTCCTGTACTTTTATAATAGTAAGAAGATGTGGGTACAATGATTAATTTTATAGAAATAATTTTGAAGATTTTTAATTTGTGAGGGGAAAATACAGCACTATAATGTTGCGTGATATGCATATTTTGTTATTTATAGTACAAGAATTTTAAAAATAGAATGATGAACGGAAAAAATGAAAAGAAGAGCTCAAAACGGAGGGTATGAGTTGGGATGAGTTACAAAAGTGAGTTTCTAAGAAAATTGAGAGTAGATAATTTGATTTTGAATTTGTCACATATTTTTCCATCAAAATTAAGGGCATATTTGCATCAAAGTATAATGAGAGGGTATTTGGACCCAAAGTATAACATGAGGGGTATATTTGAACCGAAAGTATCACGAAGGGTATATTTAAAATATTTCCTTTAGTATAACGGCGTATATGACCCTTTGTCGTTTATAATAGGTAGGTCACTTGATAAAATCATATTAATAATATATTTTTATTTGTAGTCTGATTTATCAATCATATGATTTGCAATTATATGTTTTCACATGACGCCCTAATTAATTTCAAACCCAACACAATAATATTGAATATTTGTTCTTTAATTTTTATTGATTTAGATAATTAAAATACATAACCTAATTTTAGTTTTTCTTGAATGTTTAGTCACCTAATTACTACTTATTAGACTTATTTTTTTTTGCATAATTTAATACTTTTAAATTATGATATTTTTTAATAAGTTAGTTTTTGCTCAACTTTTTAATAACTTATTAATTTGCAACATTTGTTTTATGCAATTTTATTATTATTTTATATTAATTTCATGTGTCATAATTCATCTCATATTTTGTGTTATATTCTTAAAGAAATACCTTAGATAGTTGATATTTAGTAGGAGTAAAGATATATTTAAAGTACATGTTAATTATATGTTTGTATAAAAAAAAAAAACCAAAAAAGTCCAAAAAACCTGAAAAAACACACAAAAATCCGAGGTTGAAGAATTTGATTTTTATTAATTAGATTTTGAAATCTAAAATCCAATAATAATAATTTGATTAGATATTTAAAAAACCCAATAATCTACCCCTAGTTGTACTGACTTAAGTCAAATTATTCGAGAAGTATTGAGGCGGTTCATCATTTCTTCCCGCTACTTGTACTAACCGCCTAGTTGATACTGGAACAGCACTGATCAACATATGATATATAAAAGTAAGCGAGGAAATGATAAACGGATAAACTCAACACAGAACAGAAATATGGGCGTAGGAGAAAAGGGTCAGCCCCGCAAGAAGATTAAACCTACAATTACTGAAGTTGAAGTTGAAGATGAAGATGAAGATGAATTCGGAGGAGAATTAATGAATGATTTTACAAAGTTGGAGCTCAAACCTGATCATGAAAATCGTCCATTATGGGTGTGTTGTGACGGTCGTGTTTTCCTCGAAACATCTTCTCCTATTTACCACCAAGCTTCTGATTTCCTTATAGCTATTGCTGAACCTGTTTCCCGCCCTAATTCCATTCATGAATACAACCTTACCCCTCACTCTCTTTACGCTGCTGTTTCTGTAAGTCTACAAACTCATACTATCATCTCTGTTCTCAACAAATTATCAAAAACTAACCTTCCGAAAGAGGTGGTTGATTTTATTCAATCTTCCACCTCTAATTATGGTAAAGTAAAACTAGTCCTCAAGAAAAATCGTTACTTCATCGAATCACCATGCCCGTTAGTATTGAAAACGTTGCTTAAGGATGATGTAATATCTCGAGCACGAATCGCAAATACAATTGAAGAAGAGGAGGCTGAATATTCCTTTGAAATTGACCCTGCGCAAGTTGAAAGTGTAAAGCAACGTTGCTTACCGAATGCCTTAAATTATCCTATGTTGGAAGAGTACGATTTCAGGAACGATACTGTAAATCCTGATTTGGATATAGAGTTGAAAATTAACGCTCAGCCACGGCCTTATCAAGTGAAGAGTCTTAGTAAGATGTTTGGGAATGGGAGAGCTAGGTCTGGTATTATCGTGCTTCCGTGTGGTGCAGGCAAATCGTTGGTTGGTGTTTCAGCAGCTACTAGAATTAATAAGAGCTGTCTTTGTTTAGCTACAAATGCAGTATCTGTTGATCAGTGGGCTTACCAATTCCGTCTTTGGTCTACCATTCGAGATGATCAAATATGTCGTTTCACTACTGACAGTAAGGAGCAATTTCGCGGGGATGCTGGAGTTGTGGTGACGACTTATAACATGGTTGCTTTTGGAGGGAAACGTTCTGAAGAATCTGAGAAGCTTATTGAACAAATACGAAACAGAGAATGGGGATTGCTTCTGTTAGATGAGGTTCATGTAGTTCCTGCACAGATGTTTAGGAAAGTCATCAGCATCACAAAATCTCACTGCAAACTTGGACTTACTGCCACATTGGTTAGGGAAGACGAAAGGATTACCGATTTGAATTTCCTTATCGGTCCTAAGTTGTACGAGGCTAATTGGTCTGATTTAGCCAAAGGAGGATTTATTGCAAATGTGCAGTGTGCTGAAGTTTGGTGTCCCATGACTAAGGAGTTTTTTGCTGAGTATTTGAAACAGGAAAATCATAGGAAGAGGAAGGCATTGTACGTAATGAATCCTAATAAATTCAGGGCTTGTGAGTTTCTCATCAGGTTCCACGAGCAGCAGCGTGATGACAAGATCATAGTGTTTTCTGACAACTTGTTTGCATTGACAGAGTATTCAATGAGGCTTCGGAAGCCTATGATCTATGGTTGTACCAGCCACGCCGAGAGAATGAAAATTCTCGAGGCATTTAGAACTAATCCTGAAGTGAACACCATTTTTCTTTCAAAAGTGGGTGACAACTCCATAGACATCCCTGAAGCAAATGTGATCATTCAAATTTCGTCCCATGCTGGTTCAAGGCGCCAAGAGGCACAACGACTAGGCCGTATACTCAGGGCAAAGAGGGCGCGCCTTCAAGGGGGATCAAAGACAGAGGAATACGATGCCTTCTTTTACTCACTTGTATCCACTGATACACAAGAAATGTACTACTCAACAAAGAGACAGCAATTCCTGATTGATCAAGGTTACAGCTTTAAGGTGATCACAAACTTGCCTCCACCAGACTCAGGGCCTGAGTTGAGTTATTACCATGTAGGCGAACAGCTTGAGCTTCTTGGGAGGGTACTTAGTGCTGGCGATGATATAGTTGGTATGGAAGAAACAGAAGAAGAAGAAGAAGACTCCGATGGAAAAGTCGCTAGTAGAGAAAATCGTACAGTGGGATCAATGAGTACTTATTCAGGAGCCAAAGAAATTATCTATATGGAATACAGTGGAGGGCAGAAGAAACCTGGAGCTGGAGGAGTTGTCCAGACAAAGAGCAAGCCCAAGGATTTGTCCAAGAGACACGTTTTGTTCAAAAAACGCTACGTCTAAATTTGGCAATGTATTGGTAGAAAGGCGTTATGTAAAGTTTGTGTTAGATAGTATAGTAGTACTTAGATGTGGCATTGAACTGCTTTTCTAGTGACTTTGTGAATAGTTTTAGTTAAGGTTCATTTAGTAGGATGGAGAGGCAGCTAGATCTTTTGTGTCATTCTGCTAGTGCTATGGTGAGAGTATGAAAATAAAGTTAAACTATTTGATTTATGTTGGGCTTTAGCCAGGTGTGATTGAGAAATAAAAATGAATGAGAAATTGGGAAATGTAGGGGAATCGATTTGGAGGGAAAATGAAAAGTCATTTCAAATGAAAAGTCTTTGAAAATGGGAAGTCATTTCTCTCATATTGGTAGAAGAAAGGAAAAGGGCTATCTTATATTAAGGAATACTTTCGTTAGCTCTTAAAGGGTTAAGTAGAAGGTGCCTCTCGCGCCGCCGTTGTCGCTCGCTCGACTTTGGCTTTGGCAAATGATTTGATTGATAATTTTTTAGGGAAAATTTATTTAATCAATCTCATTAATTAATGTCCTTTTTCTTAAAAATTAATTCAGAATGCTAATTAATTAATTAACGGAATTGATTTCGCGTAACGGAATTATTTGAAAATTTGCGCTTAACGGTAAAATTGCTCAGAAGGGACCTGTTCCTTCCGAACAAACACTTCTTTTCCCAAAAGACACAAACGTTCTGGAAAGACATGTCTGAACAGATGTGTTCACACTCTTGTCCGAACAGACGCGTTCCTTGCTGCAGTTGGTTATAAATAGAGAGATTTCTCTCATTTTCAAACACTGAAAAATTTCTCTCTTCTGCATACATTTTCTTACAAATCAAATTGTCAATTGACTGAGTTTGTGTATGCTCTTGTTATTGTTCTTTGAGTTCGCTGAAATTATTGAAGTTTGAGGTGTCACCACTTCTTTAATAGTTAATCTGTTTTATTTTGGGAGGAATTAATCTACAACCTCGGATACTTGAGGGGATTAAATTTCTTAAGGATACACAGTGGGTTCTATGGACTTGGATTATTTATTTTCTATTTATTCCATCTTTTCCATTTATCTTTTACTAACCTGAATATAGGAGATAACAAGCTTAAGAAATTTAATTTTTTTTTCTGTATTTGAGTTTTCTGGAGATTAAAACATTTCTGGTTTTCTATTCTATTTGAATTTTATAATTCATTCGATTAACGATTAGAAGAACATAAAAACTTCATCGTTAAATGAGAAACATGTTGTATAAAGATTTATTCTTGAATGTTAGTATTTCATATACTAAATTGTCTGTCATTTGTGACAGAAAAATGACAAATTCAAGTCAAGTAAATGTTGGAACAGTGAGTGCTACAACAATATCGGTTGCACCCAATCATTCAACTGTTCCCCTTGCACCGGCTGAGAAAACTGCAAAAAAAATTGGAGTCGATTTCAAGAGATGACAGCAGAAGATGTTCTTCTATCTGACTGTGTTGAGTCTGCAGAGGTTCATTAGTGAGAACGTCCTATTTAGTTGGATGAAACTTTGAACGAAGGACGATTCTTGGTAACAGAAGCATGGAAGCATTCAGATTTTTTTGTGTAAAAACTATATTCTGAGTGGCCTGCAAGATGATTTGTACAATGTGTATAGTAGTGTGAAGACCTCAAAAAAACTCTGGGTTGCTTTGAAAAAGAAGTAAGAAACAGAGGATGTTGGAATGAAAAAGTTTATTGTGGTAAAGTTTTTGAACTATGAGATGATAGGCAGTAAAATTGTTGTCATCCAATCAAGAGTTGCAGGTCATAATCCATGACCTCCTTGTCGAAGGTATAATTTTATATACTACCTATGTTGAACATATTAAGTTTATTCTAAATACTCACATAATCTTTAATGCAGGATTGATTGTGAAAGATGTTTTTCAAGTGGCGGACATTATTGAGAAGTTACCTCTGTTGTGGAAGGACTTCAAAAATTACTTGAAACATAAACTGTCACGCCCTGAGCTATTCCCGAGACGCGGACACGGGACCTAGGATCACAAGTGACCCCAAGCTAACTCTGCTGGCATGACATGAGCATACTAAGAATAATAATAACTGATGCGGAAGCTAATCATAAATAAATCTGAAATGATGGGGAAATACCCATATACTAAATATGGAATCTGAGAGTTTAATACAAAAGAAACATTAAACTCAAATACTAAGTTGAATCTAACTATGTCTGAAAATAGCCTCTAACTGACTAGAAGTGTTGGGACATGTCCCAGCTAAGTCTAGCAAAACTGAAACTAAAAGACTGAAATAATGAAAAGATAACATGACTATTGTCCTCAAAGAATGAGGACTCACTACTGATGCTGCTGAACTGGAGATCGAGAACCGATCTAAGCGTGATCTGGATGATGAGAATCTGAACCTACATCACAAAAAGATGTAGCGCAGAGTATGCGTCAGTACTTGAAAGGTATTGAGCATGCATGATAGAGTAAAACTAAAATAAACACATAACTGAACAAGCAATAAAGCAAGAGCATAATCTGAACATGATATAGATACTGAATACTGAGCTAACTGAATGCAATGACCAAATTTATAACATGCTGAGATTGAATACTGAAATATGGTAAATGGATAGAGTCTGACTGAACTGTAGGAGCTATTAATAACAGATAATAAAATCACATGAGCTAAATGTGGAGTTCGATGTATACGCCCCATCGAGAGGACCCAATATACCCTGCCACTGGTATAGAGGCATGACTAGCGTGATCACTAAATGATGCCCACAGAGGGGACTTATAACCTACGTGGCTCATAGTTTTGGGACTATTTGGGTGACTGACCCTAGTCCAACTCGGTATTATTCTACTCCCAATAGATTAAATGATTGACACATTATGACTGAATTCTGTAATATACTGGATAGCTCGAAACTGACATGCAAACTGGGAATGCACCTTAATATACTGTTAATGACACATTCAAAAACTGAGGCATGTCTATCTGAAATAACTGAAATATCTTACCTAGCATGTGTAATTCAAGAACTAAAAGAAACATAGCTAGGGTTCTGAAATTTTGCTAGAAACCAAGTAATAACATGATAATCTGATTTGGAACATTTAAATAACTAATTCATGATAATCTGATGAAGTTCTAGAAACCCTAGGTCTAGTTAATAATAGGGAATCAAGAATCTGACTGAATTCTAGGGACCCAATGGGCGAAAGGAACCCACTAGTGAAATCCCACATACCTGGTGACGAATTCCACGGAGAAATCTTTGGATTTCAGAGCTGGAACTGATGGAATCTTTCTGCATTCTTGAACTAGGGTTCTTGACTTCTTTCTCCACTTAGCGTTCTAATTTTTCTATGTTTTGATGAATGATCTGACTTAGGTAAGTTATAGTTATGTTTCTAGGCTAAAACTGATCAAAACCACGTAGTTTAGGGTTTAAATGACGTAGTTTAGGGTTCCAACGCATAAGAAAAAGACTAAAAGACCCCTGACTTAATTGCTGTCAGAAGCCACCCACGGAGGGACCTACGGGCCGTAGGTCAACCAACGGTCCGTAGGTTTAGGTCGTAGGTCAAGTCTGCCCGACAAGGCTTCACTAAAACGAGCATAACTTTTTAAACTCGGCGACGCTGGAAAGATGATTAAATTATCTATCATATAGTAGGTCATGGACCACCAAATTCCTTTTGTGATCAGAGTGATGACCATTTGAAGTTGACCCAATCAACAATTTCCATCTAACTAGCTGCTGACCTTCACCAACAGTCAGACCTACTGTCCGTAGGTCCAACCACGGACCGTACTGGTCGATCGTGGGTGAGATTAGAGACTATAAAGGTTTGGGCCTTAACGACGGAATCCCACCTACGATCCATGGTCCCACCTACGGTCTATGGGTTGTTCCGTCGGTACTAGCACCAGTTTTCTGAAAACTAGGATTTTTCTTCATATTCAGATCCGAGGTGTTACATAAGCGCATAGAGATAATTGTTGAAGATCTCATGGTAAGAATGGGAATCGAAGAGGATAACAAAGTTACAGAAAAGAGGCCACGTGGTAATTCAGCAATATCTGGAGTAAATATTGTTGAAGAAGATCCCACAAAATCAAGGAAAAGAAAGAAAGCATCTGGACCGAAGAACAATCCTCCTAAGAAGAAATTCAATGGATACTGCTTCAATTGTGACAAACGTGGTCATAAGGCTACTAAATGTCGGGGTCATAAGAAGGACAGAAGAAGGATCAAGCAAATTTGGTTGAATTCAAAGACGAGATGGACAATCTTTTGCAATGCTTTCAGAATGTAACTTGGTTGAAAATCTAAAAATATGGTGGATAGATTATGATGCCTCATGCATGTATGTGCCAACAAAGAATTATTTGCATTTTATACTCCAGCCCCAACAGACGAGAAATTGTTTATGGAGAACTCTGTTGCTGCAAAGGTGGAAGGAACTGGCGAGATCTACTTAAAGATGACCTCGGGGAAGGTGGTAACTTTGAACAGAGTCTTGTATGTTGCGAAACTGCGAAAGAACTTAGTATCTATACCATCTGACCAAGAACGGATTCAAATGTGTATTCATTTCAGATAAAGTTTTAGTGAGTAAGAATAGATGTATGTAGGAAAGGGTTACATCACTGAGAGCCTCTTCAAACTCAATGTAATTTCAGTTGATATGAATAAAAAATTTGCTTCTTCTTACTTGCTTGAGTCAAAATGTTATGGCATGAACGTTTGGGACATATCAATAACAAAATCTTGTGAAAACTGATTAACTTAAATGTTTTACCTAACTTTGAGTGCAATAAATCAAAATGTCAAGTCTGCGTTGAATCTAAGTATGTTAAGCATCCTTATAAATCAGTTGAAATGAATTCATACCCCTTAGAACTGATTCACACTGACATTTGTGACATGAAGTCAACACCATCACGTGGTGAGAAAAAGTATTTCATAACTTTTATTGACGATTGCACTAGATATTGTTATGTCTATTTGTTAAATGGTAAGGATTAAACAATAGATGCATTTAGCAATATAAAACTGAAGTTGAAAATCAGTTGGATAAAAAGATAAAAATGATCAGAAGTGATAGAGGTGGGGAATATGAATCTCCATTTGCAGAAATATATTTGGGAAATGGAATCATCTATCAAACTACTGCTCCTTACTCTCCTCAATCTAATGGAATTGCGAAAAAGGAAAAACTGAACTTTAAAGAAAATGATGAATGCCTTACTTATAAGTTCAGGTTTACCACAAAACTTGTAAGGGAAGCTATCCTTACAGCAAATCGAATACTCAATAGAGTGCCTCACAACAAGACGCATATTATTCCATATGAGAAATGGAAAGGTAGAAAACTCAACTTGAAATATTTCAAAGTGTGGGGGTGTCTAGTCAAAGTTCAAATTCCTATACCTAAGAGAGTCAAAATAAGACATAAGATTGCGAATTGTGTATTCATTAGATATGCCACAAACAGTAAGGCATGTCGATTATTGGTTCATAAGTCCGAACATTCGGATATTCATGACAATACGGTAATGGAATCAGATAATGCTGAATTATTTGAACATATCTATCCGTATAAAACTAGACTTGAGTTATCTAGTGGAGGGTCTAAACAACCTCGATAAGAACCAAAAGAGAATGTACCTAATGAAGAGAGTCCAAGGCGCAACAAACGTCAAAGGACAACTACTTCATTCAAATCTGATTTTGTAACATTTCTTCTTGAAAGTGAGCCTCAAACATTCAAGGAAGCTATGTTGTCTACAGACTTAACCTTTTGGAAGGAGGCTGTCAATAGTGAGATTGAGTCAATCTGAAGGAATCATACTTGGGAGTTAGTTGATCTTCCTCTAGGAAACAAACTTTTGGGTTCGAAATGAATTTTCAAAAGGAAGATGAAAGATGATGGACATATTGACAAATACAAAGCAAAACTTGTTGTCAAAGACTTTAGACAGAAAGAAGGTCTTGATTATTTTTACACATACTCGCTAGTGACTAGGATTACATCAATTCAGATGTTAATTTCCCTAGCTGCAGGGTATATATGCTCTAGTTTTTGGACGGCAGGGGCACCAATGTCCCAAAAGTATGACGGAGGGTATCTGCATACCATTTACGATAGTTCGGGGGTATGTTTGTCCTTTTTCCCATTTTAAAATTCTTTTTTAAAACGAAAAAGGGCCAAAAATACCCCTAAACTATAGGAAAATGTCTAAAAATACCCTTCATCCATCTTTTGGTCCAAAAATATCCTTTTATTCATCCTTTGGCCTAAAAATACCCTTCTATTCACCTTTTTAGTTCACTTATACCCTTGAAACTTACAACCCTCTCTTTATTTTTTTAAATACTTATTATGTGTCATTTTCTTCTTGGATGAAATAAAATCTACCTCTATTAATTTTCCCCATAATTTATCCAAATTAAAACAATATATCTCTTCAAGACCTCAAAAACATATTTTTTTAAATCTAGTAATTTGAATTTTCTATAGTTTTAAAAAAAAATGATTTTAGATAATTTATTATTTAAAAGATTATTAGTAATGCCACAATTATAAGGACATATTATACTATCATAAAACCTAAAATCTATCTTCCTTTTATTTTATTTTTTTAAAAAATGATCATTTAATTTTTTTTACTAATATTCTCTGTAACGACTAATTTCAAAGAGAAAAGAAGAAAAAGAATATAGATGCTCGTAGGCCGTAGCCCTTGCCCGTAAGGAAAATTAAAAATAGGAAAAAAGAGAAAAAAATATAGTGTATTATGGATAAGATAATATTATTATGATTATGATATTATTTATTTGTTTAGGCAATATTAATTATTTATATCATGTTTATAATTTTGATTTAATTAATTAAATCTTAGCCGTTGATTTTTTTCCTTATGCCATGTGCCTTCAATCCAAGTAAGAACTTGGGGAAAATAGAGAAAAACAAGTGGAGAGGAGCCGGATCTAAAAGAAACTAAAAAATAAAAAACTACAACATATATAAAAAAGACTATTAGATTTTTTCTTTAAAATAAAAATAATTGAGGTCTTAAAGAATTATATTCTTTTGGCTTGGATAAATTATATATGTGAAAAATTCTAGTCAAGATGAGGATTTATTTTATCCAATAAGAGAATGAGACATAATAAATATTTTTTTTAAAAAAACAAAATAAAGAGAGGGTTTTTAGTTTCAAGAGATAAGTGAGCCAAGAAAGTGAATGAAAGGGTATTTTTAGACCAAAAGATGGATGAATGATATTTTAAAAACCTTTTCCTATAGTTCAGGGATATTTTTGACCCTTTTCCATATTTAAAATAACCTCAGGTTACATATTTTGATGAGGATGTTAAACTCATTTCTATATAATACATGGAATTCATGTGATACAACTACTTTGATTTCATTTAGACGTGTGAACTAAATTTTGTTTTTAATCAAACATCCCAACTCCTAATAAAGTATTTCAATTAGACACATTTATTTCAAATTTTAATTTTTTTTTTTTCATGTTTTCTCATTCATTTATTACGTAGTTAAATTAATCACATAAAATATGTTATTTCTTTTAATTATATACATCTATAAGCTATAAAATCACATACATTTTTTAGTTGACACTGATGCATATGATTAAAGAAATGACATATTTTATATAGTTTACTTAACTATCATATAGACAAACGAAAACATGCATATTTTTTCTTTTTCAAAATTTGAATTGAAAGTGTTTAATCGTAGCACTTTATTAAAATTGAAGTGTTCAATTAAAATAAAACTAAGTTCCAGTATCTAAATAAAATATATAGAAAAATTTAAGAAGATCATCCCATTAAAAAAAAACCACCCACATTTAGTTTCAAGTTCTTACTTTTAGTAATATGTAGGTAAATGTACCAAGAGAAGTGTAGTGTATAAAATATAATATAATATACTCCCAATGCCATATTTTATGGGGAAAATCACTTACGTGTACATTTTTAAAAAAATATTTACAATATTTGTCGACATTATTCTTTTAACCATATATAACAATTTGGCTGAATGGTAGTACTGCTAAAAGTTGCGAATAGCAGCACTTTTTGCTAAGTTTAAAGGAACAAAATTGTTTTAAGTAAGTATCGCTAAAGTTGACAAAAATGATAATAAATTAAAAGTATACTTAAAAGTGGTAATTATTAAATAAAAGACCTTCACTTATGTAATATTTCCTATTTTATGTGATAACCTTTATCTTTTTAGTTTTACTATAATTAAAAATAATTTAATTTTGATTCTTTTTTATTTTGAACAAAATAATTTTAAATCATACAAATATCTAAACATTATTTTAGACCACTAAGTTTTAATTTTTTTTTTTTTTTTAAAACAGTATCATGCCAAGTTCAAGGACTAAAATGGGACGGAGTGAGTAATAAATTGATTCCAAAGTCTGAACTCTGACCAAATTGGTGTGTGGTTTCAGTTAAATAGAACTAACAATAGCTGCTGACATTGCCTTCTGAGTTCTCTACTAAAAACAACAATGGCGGCTGCAACAGTGAGGGTATCAGCAAACAACACTATAACAGCTTCACTCATATCGAAAGGTCCTCTCCAAAAGACCAGCATTTTCAACCTTTGCTTCCGTAATGGAGGTGCTTCTGCACAAAGGAGGCGACATTTCAGTTGCAGTGCTATTTACAATCCCCAGATTCAAATCAAACAACACGGACAGCCTGAAACGTTAGATTATCGTGTATTTTTTGCGGAAGATTCCGGCAAAAAGGTTAATCCCCTACAATTTCTGATTTCTTACTCTTGCAATGTGGGAAATTTCAGGATAAACATTTTAGTTTACATGATCAATCCAAATGCTCTGCCGAATCTTTGTAGCTTAGTTGGTTGGCTGCCTGTACTCCCACCTTATTTGTGATCACCTTGTTGGTTAGGGTTCGATTCCCATTATGTAATCCCCTCCCCATTTCCCCTTCCCCTAACACCAATTTAAAAAAAAAATTCCAAATGCTCTATCTTGTTGCAATGGGTTACATGGTTGTCAATGGTTACTGGTGGGCCCACTATCTTCATAGAGTGTGTGTAGATTCCTAGATTAGTCTATGCTCAACATCAAGCTTCATATTGTTCTTAACTCGTTGTTCATGTAAAATGTTGCCCGAGGCATTTGCACCCTGTTTAGTTTATGAAGATTCCTAAAGAGGATTATTACAAATAAATCTAATTAAGAAGACAACAAGAACAAAGGCTGTGTTTTTGCTACTATATATCTCTTACATTTTAGTTCATACTTCATTGTCAACGTCAGTCATTTTTATTACTAACATTTGCCAAAATAAACATAAATTCCTACAGTCACCATATCAATATACTATGCAGGTATCCCCTTGGCATGATATACCACTTCATTTAGGTGACGGTGTTTTCAATTTCATTGCTGAAATTCCCAAAGAATCAAGTGCTAAGATGGAAGTTGCTACGGATGAGCAGTACACACCAATTAAACAAGACACAAAGAAGGGGAAACTTAGATACTATCCGTAAGACTATTCTATGTCACTATTTCCCAATATACATTTAGTACGATTGCCTGTAGAATGATTTATATGGCCCATCAGTTGCCTTAAGTGGGAAAAGAAGATTAAAAGGATAACAAGTTAGTGGCCTACATGGGTTAACTGCTGAGGACCAATTGGTTTTAGTCTGATGCAACTTTTAGCTCATATTCTGTTGTGATAGTTGCGTTAAGTTCATGTTATTTTTTGTTTGAATTGATGTATGTCTTGTACCATTCTCAGATATAATATTCACTGGAACTATGGATTGCTTCCTCAAACCTGGGAAGACCCTTCATTGGCAAATGCTGAAGTTGAGGGGGCATTTGGAGATAATGACCCCGGTATGTTTCCAGTGCTCCTAAATTGTTAAATGAGCTTTCTTCTAATCATCCATCAAAAAGGAAAAAATGAATTTAGAGGATGGTTAACTTTCTTGATGACTAATTTG
Organism: Solanum tuberosum; assembly: GCF_000226075.1. Taxonomy (NCBI): domain Eukaryota; kingdom Viridiplantae; phylum Streptophyta; class Magnoliopsida; order Solanales; family Solanaceae; genus Solanum; species Solanum tuberosum. The sequence goes on along the minus strand of NW_006239390.1, from coordinate 371,872 downwards.
TCTGTAGTTGATGTTGTCGAGATTGGGGAAAGCCGTGCTAAAATTGGCCAGGTCTTGAAGGTCAAACCTTTAGCTGCTTTGGCAATGATTGATGAAGGAGAACTTGACTGGAAAATAGTTGCTATTTCCTTAGATGATCCCCAAGCTTCACTTGTCAATGATATTGATGATGTTGAGAAACATTTTCCGGTATGCTTTGAGTGCAATAAGGCCCTTATGTTTTTCACTCTCCTTAAATCTCACATGTTGATGATTTGACAGCTCTATATGCATCATCAATTTTTGGCACTCTCTCTTTGGTGTTGTTATATGTGCCCTGTTAAAGATATTTCTCTCTAAGGATGCTCGATTTTATATGGCTATGCCAAGATGTGTCATGGATGTTCTTTGGTTTGGTTTAATTTATCAGTAATTTAATTCTTCAATAGGACCCATTGAGTAGACGTTCTGAGAAGTTCGCCAGTGTTCATTGCCTAGGAACAGCAATAGATATAATAGAGAGGATTTAACTTTTATGAATAACAAGTGTCACGTTGCGTTTTTCAGAAGTAGCTGCATACACTATTGGAGTGAGAGTTTAGCCAAGTACAAAATGGTTAAAGTTATTTAGGCAAAACTTCTCTTACAACTGCTGGTAGACTAATTCTCCTAGCAAATCTCTAACCCGTGGTTGCAAATTTCAACCATACAGCTTCTGCTCTCAACTGAATCTTTGCTGGAAGGTGGATTAGTTCGTCCGAATTACAATCACCAATCCCTTATGTGAAGTTGCATCATTTGAATTTGTACAACCAAGATGGACTACAACTTTTGCTCTGTATTATTTCTTGGCTATTATACGCTATAGCCTCCTTATTACTAGTACAATGAATAAGAGAAAAATACAGGCTTGCCAAGTAACCATTCCATATATCTACCCGGAAAAGGTAAGATATTTGGTTCGTGAGCCTACTCCACAAGAAGATCCTCAAGGCTTGCTATTAGTTCCCCAACTCTGTAGCAAACCTACATGCATAGAAACACTTCCCCAGTGCTTTTGATGGTCCATTCACATTGCATGTAGAGAAAACCTAGCTATATATCAGTCTATCCTAGTTCTATATCTGTACCAGATCACAAACCTCTCTGATATTGTTTCACAACCGTTTTGATGACCTTTACTGTAATGCATTCCTTCCAGTGTCTAGTACATCTATATCTGCAACTGTTAAATTCTTACTGGCAAATCAGTTAATGTGGTACGAATCTTTGGAGGTTCTCTACTAACATTCGATGCTGAATAGAGAGTTAGGCAGATTGGAAAGTAACCGTCTTTGAGCCACTCCCATGTATTGTACATCTGTTCTACTCTATTTTAGTCTGGTAACAATGAAATACTTCTGATTTATCAAAAGAGGTGCTAAAAGGTTGCAATGGATCTTAACGACACTAGTACTGAGAGGAATCCCACTTTAGCTGCTGAGTGAGGTTCCTTGATTCTTTTTGTTTTGCTCTCTCAATGGAGTGAGTAAATGTTCTTGAATGTTGACTGTAATTAGAGGCAAAACTTGTTCAATACTGTGTTCAAGTGCCGTGTTTCAAAATGGTTTTGTCAAGTTATGACTGAGATAGATACTACCGAGCTACTTTGTTACTGGGTATATATATAGAGCACACCTAGATTAGTTCCACGGGGTACTTGCTACCTCCACCAACATAGGTACTAAGAAATCACCTAAAGTTTTTGCATCCGCTGGGATTTGAACCTAAGACCTAATGGTTCTCAACTCATTTCATTGACTACTAGGCCACAACCTTGGGTGCTTTTCTTACTCTGATTATATATTATGTGAGTTCTTCACTAAATTTTCTTAATTTGTCAATGTTCGTCAAACTAATTCTGTTAATATTTCAGGGAACTCTGACAGCTATCAGGGAGTGGTTTAGAGACTATAAGATTCCGGATGGGAAGCCTGCAAACAAGTTTGGACTTGGGAACAAGCCAGCTAACAAGGTATCTTGCAGGACGTTATTTATGTTGATTGCTTCATACCAAGAAACTATTGGATATATTTGCTTAAGTATTTGTTGAAGATGCTCGTTTCTGTTCATCTATTACTCCCTCCGTCCCATTTTAATTGTTGCTTTAACTCTTTTCACACCCATTAAGGAAAAAAAAATACAAGGTATAGTTACCAAGTTACCCCTATTTTATACTCCCTCCGTCCAAAATTAACAGTCATTTAGTTTAGCTCAAAAAGATTGTCCCAAAATAATCATGACTTCAGGAATTTAAGATTAAAGTTGACAACTGTTTTCAACTGTATCTTTAATATTAAAGAAGTACTCCCTCCTTCCCAAATTGATATCACTTTAGCTCAAAATATTGTCCCGAAATAACTGTTACTTTAGGTTTTCAAGACTAAAGAGTCAGTTGTTTTCAACTAAACCTTAATATTAAAGAGGCAGTTCTTTGTAATTTTGTTCAATTCTCAAAAAGCTTGTTATAGTGACAAGTGACAACCATTGGAGAGCTAACACCATTCATCTTATGTGTTATCATTTCTGTAATATTCAACTTCTCATCTCATATAGTCTCTTCTAGTAGGATCTTCAACAAAGTATACTCTAGTTTTTAAGATGAAAAAATTGATCTACATTTACTCCCTCATCCTATTTTAACTGTCGATATAACTTTTTTCACCACCCATTAAGTAAACAATAAACAAAAGGTATAGTTTATTAAGTTAACCCTATATAATAAAAGTAAATTAATATTTCCCTCTTAAAAAGTTGAGTATATTTTATTGAAGATATTTACTGAAGAAGTCTCTTTATATGAGATAAAGAGTTGAATATTGAAGAAATAATAATTTGGATATATGGTGTGAACAGTGTTAACTTTCCATTTGCTGTTAACATTCCAATATTTGACTATTAAATGATTCTTGAGAATTGAGTAGTATAAAAAGAACTCTTTCTTCAAAATTTAGGGTATGTTTGGAAATACTTGTCAATTTTAGTCTTGAATTCCTAATTTGAAATAATTCTTTTGAGCTAGAATGATGTTAATTTGGGACGAAGAGAGTATTAAATAGGGGTATATTAATAAACTATACTTTGTATTTATTGTTTTCTTAATGAGCGAGAAAGAGCTAAATGACAGTTAAAATAGGGATGGAGGGAATAATTCTTTTTAATACTGCTCAATTCTTAAAAAACATTTAATAGACTATTAGTCACATATTTAAATGATGACAATCATTAGAGAGTTAATATCTTCTTTTTTTTGGTTGAAATAGAGAGTTAATATCGTTCACCCTATATGCAATCATTATTTCTTTAATATTCAATCCTTAATTATCTCATATAAATAGTTTCTTCTAGTAAAGATCTTTAACAATATATATTCAAGTATTTAAGAGGAAAAAATCAATCTATTTTCATTAAATAGGGGTAACTTAATAAATTATACCTTTTATTATTTTCTTGATAGGCGTGATAAAAGCTAAAGCAACTGTTAAAATGGGATGAGGGAATAAAAGTAGATTGATTTTTTCCTCATAAATATGTGTATATTTTTTATTTTATTTTGATAACCGAGAAATCCGACTGTGACCCGCCCTTTGGACCAATCACAGCCTTCTAAACTCGGTGGATAATGGGCCCGCCCCTCTACCCTTCTCCACTTAAATACCGGGCTTTGCTTTGCATGGTGTGGGGCTTGAACCTGCGACCTAAGCCACAAATCCTCACCTTTTGCCACTTGAGCTAGGCCTTGGGGGCATATTTAGTTGAAGATCTTTACAAGAAGAGACTTTATATGAGATAAAGAGTTACATATTGAAGAAATAATGATTACATATAGTGTGAGCGGTGTTAGCTTTCCAATGGTTGTGACCATTTCAATATTTGACGACTAATTGTTTTTTGAGAATTGAGCAATATTACAAAGAACTACTTCTTCAATATTAAGGGTATAGTTGGAAACAACGGTCAACTTCAGTCTTGAATTCCTAAAGTGACAAATATTTTGAGCTAAAGTGACTGTAAATTTTTGATAGATAGAGTAATATCTTGAGACTTTATGCATTGGAAGAGACCAATCTTAAATTTTCAATGGTTATGCCTATTCGTGCTTAACAACATTTTGACATCCATATCTGGGGTCGTTTTTGAGTTATTACATATGAAGATAAATTCTTTCCGTCGCCGTCTTGTAGTGATTTGTTATATAACGATAATATATTGAATGCTTTTTATGTTACAACAACATACCCAATGTAATTACATAGGTGGGGGTCTGGGAAGGGTGATATCTATGCAAACCTTACCCTACCTTGTAAAGGTAGAGAGGTTGTTTCGGATAGACTCTCGGCTCAAGTAAAGCAAATTAAAACAAGTTTGAAAAGGAAATACAGTAGTGAAGTAGCCATTTTGAAAAATAATGAAGAAAATAATAGTAACAACAAAAACTAATATGATAACTGAAGCAAAGGAAACAACATGTGGTAGTGCAATCGAAGAATAAGATAGGAGAGTAATAATAATAACACTTATGTTGATTTAACTATTTAGCACATAATGGCATGAATGCGTAGAATACTGATTTTAGTATTTAGCAACTGATGAGAAGAAAAAAAGAATGGTAGTACTTCTGTAGACACTTCTCCCAACCCCTTTCCACAGGCCCCACAAAGAAGAACGAAAAGGATGTGATATTATAAATATTTCTCCAGCTAGACAAACTATGCTGATTGGCTTTGCATAGTTAGAAAAGCCTGTCCTCCTTGGCTTTGCATGACACAGCTAATTATCTAATTCATCTGCAATTACAGGATTATGCACTTAAGGTTATTATGGAAACCAACGAGTCTTGGGCAAAGCTTGTCAAGAGATCCATTCCTGCTGGTGATCTTTCACTTGTATAGCTGCCAATTGATAAAGCTTGAACAGCTAGTTTTGTTGCTTGTTAACTGAAGTGGTAGTAATTCTTTCTCTGTCCTCATGTGTGACGTGTAAATGAGTTCACATTCTTTAAGTTTATACAGCACAAGAAGATGCTACTTTTTCATCCGTATTTTCTGCATGGAAATGACTTTTAAAGCTATCTAAGCGGAAAAAAGATTTAAATATATCTGAATTGATCTTTGTTCTTCAATTGCATTAACTAAGTATGAATGCATCTTAGTCACAAAGTTAACAGAGTATTTGCAAGCTTCCAAGATCTTGCATGAGATTCATCCACCATGATCTGTGGCTTTATCTTTTCTGAAGCTGGAAGATGCATTTGTTACTTGAAACTCACTAATGATGAGTTGGAGGATGGTGATGATGAGCTATTTATTAAGAAAGTTGCCTGCTTTTTTGGCCAAATTTTAGCAGTTCTGCTGCTGATACCGTGAAAGTCAGGTACGTATGACTGAGATTTTTATAAGATGAGATGAGTAATCGGGGAAACTAAACCATAGGCACTCTGTGTCCTAAACACCTGAGCCCTGTTGTTGAGCAGCTATTATGTCTCTAGCAGGTAAATGTAGGCATTTAAGTTTTCATCACTTATTGAATAGTTGTTCTTGTGAATAATAGCTGGTTCATCTTTTATGAGCTAAAAACCTACTTTTCTGTTTATATTCTATGGGGAATGTAGTAGGCTATGTTTTTTTCCAGTTAACTTGGGAAGTCTAGGTGATAAATGTGCAATTTATAAGCGATCAAGATGATTATACATTTAGGCTACTGAGGTGAGTGATCTTACAGTTGACATTACAGAAAAAGAGACTAAAATAAAGTTTGGGTTTTGGAGAACTATATGTACTCTTTAGGGACATATTGCTCACAGCATTTCTAGATTGTACATGGACAAGTACCAAAGGAAGGTCTGAGTTGGTTTTAGCAATTCGATCTAAGTCTTCTTGTGGTACTTTATAGTAAGGTTAATAGTTAATTGAGAACATTACAGGAGATGATGACAAGGTCTTGGAAATCATTAGCTACCTGAAAACTTCAAAAGAACTGCTCGTTTTAGGGATGACAATTGGGGTAGAGCATGGAAAAGACTAAACCAAGCAGAGCAGAGCGTGATGAAATAGGGCAAAGTGGGGGGAGTCAAAGCTTTTATGTAACTTTTCTTGGAATTCCAATTGCTAACATAGCTAAAAACTACAGTAAATCTTTGCAGGAAAATTCTGCAAAATGGTCATCTAGGGTGTGTTTGGTATGAAAGGAAAATAATTTCATTTTCTCATGTTTGGTTGGGTTAAATGTTTTGGAAAATATTTTCCAAATCAACTCATTTTTCTCAAATTTAAGGAAAAATGATTTCCCTTCAAAACTTAAGGAAAACATTTTCCAAAACTCTTTTCCAACTTCAAAACAATTATTTTTTGTTGAAAAAAATCAATTTATTTTGTCCCTACCCTCAAACCAGACCCCAACCATCCCCCCTCTCCCCAAAAAAATAAATAAATTAAAGTTTGTTTTTAAATTCAATTTTTTTACCC
>NW_006239390.1:293026-364561 GCF_000226075.1 Solanum tuberosum | reverse complement strand
CTCAAAAAACATTTAGGTTTGTTTTTAAAAAATATTTTCTATCTCAAAAATTATTTTCTACTCTAGTAAAAATAAAGATATTTCTCAAAAATATTTTTCATTCATAAATCAAACATTAAAAATCTTTTCCAGAAAATATTTTCTACTTTTGAAATACTTTTCTTTAGTTTTGGTAGAATTAGTTTGACTAAACTCTGAATTAAAATGATAATCAAAACGGCTAATTGTTTTCCTCCTCTTAACACACTAATGATACATATTTGGTCTGTTAATAAAATTATAAAGGAAGACTAAACAGCTTATGAAATAGGAGTATTTCAGTTTTGAACCGTGTGAATGTATATAATTATTCCTGTCTATCTAAATTTTCTTTAAGTTATTGCACGTAGTTATTTCAGATTTTATGATTTGTTTGTTTCATCTTTCCATAATTAAGTGTAAGACTTTATCTGGTTGAAAAAATTGATCTACTTTTTTTTTTTTTTAAATGAGACGATTGAGCAAATATAATTTCTTTATCACACTTAAAATTTGTGGTGAAATTAAAGTAAAAGGCGTTTAGTAAAATAATCCATGTGACAGTATTTTAGTTTTTATTTTAATAAGACCCATGTGAATTGTTACAAATCAAAATGTACTATCGTCATAAAAGTACCATTACTAAATAATCAAGAACTAATAAATTAGAAAATTACTAAAACTAAAGCAATTGCAGTTCATATTAAAATGATTAAATTGAAAGAACGGTGGCTGATTGTTTCTAGCTTTGAAGATCTTTTCGAAATGGTGGTGAGATCTTGTTTTCAGACCACCATTAGTTCCATCTCATATTTTCAGTCTTTATTTCTTATCAGAGACTTGTGATGTGTTTCATACTCTAAAGTTGTATTAGGTGCTCTTTATACTTATGCCACCAGGTTTTGGGATATTCTTTATTTTTTTTATCGTTTGTGGTCTAACTTCCCTTTGGGAGTCTCGTATGTGTGTTATTTTCAGCTTACACACCTTATTGGGGGGGGGGGGTTTCGGGTGTGTGCCATCATGACCTCGACTTTTGGGTCATGACAAATTGGTATTGTTGGAAGAAAATGTATTGGACTTGACAATTATTATTACTTATGAATGTAATTAAAATAAATCTTAAAACTTTCATGTGGTCTATTCAAATTATATATTTTTTAAATCTAATACAAGTTGCGCATATAAAATTAAATTAAATAATAAATTTATGTTCCTCTTATAAATAATTTGTGATGATAAAGAAATATGTGAATGATAGACAATTATTATTACTTATGAATGTAATTAAAATAAATCTTAAAACTTTCATGTGGTCTATTCAAATTATATATTTTTTAAATCTAATACAAGTTGCGCATATAAAATTAACTTAAATAATAAATTTATATTGCTCTTATAAATAATTTGTGATGATAAAGAAAATGTGAATGATAAGAAAATATTATTAATTATAGATGTAAAATATAAAATAATTTATTTTTTTTTTTTTTAAATGTGTGAGTTAACGATCAATAATTCTCTTAAATATTACAAGACGGAATGACCTGAGAGACCCTTATACTTGACACCGTTTATAAGTTGAACCCTTGTACTTATGACTTTGTCAGCTAAACCCTTAAACTCATCTTCAACCCACCCCCCTCCTCCTCCTCCTCCTCCTTTTGTAAGTTGAACCCTTGTACTTATGACTTTGTCAGCTAAACCCTTAAACTCATCTTCAACCCACCCTCCTCCACCCTCCTCCTCCTCCTCCTCCTCCTCCTCCTTATGTTTCGGTGAGTTCAAGGGCTTAGTTGGCAAAGTGATAAGTATAAGGGTCCAACTTACAAATGGAGTCAAGTACAAGGGTCTCTCAGGTCATTCCATCATATTACAATGAAAAGTAACATATATTATAAGGAAAAGGGCCTATTATATTCTACAACATTGTGATTTAGATATAAAATATTTCATGTTATGAAAGTGGTTCAAAGTTTTTCTACATTTAATGCATCTAACCGCACTATAGTGGCCCAATCGGTCCCCCAAGCGAAAATTCTCTCAAAATGTTCTATTTTGCAACATACCTTCAAATCTGGAGTAGTCGAACCGACCCCTTGACACCAAGTTAAATATCAGGAATTCTACTCACCATAATTTGATTTTTAAAAGTCCTATGGACTCCTTAATGTCATAAGATAATAGGAAACCCAATCCAAGTTAAGACATATTACCCAATCAATTTCCGGATTTTCCTGCACTTACCTCGCTCAGATTTCATCTGAGACTAGCCCAAGGTTGAAATTTTCAAGTCATTATATCAAAAGTTTTCTGGCCTAATTTCTTTCCCGAATGGTTTACTCATAATGACTGAGGTTATTACAATATTTAAAATTATCATTAGGTTTGTCAGAATTCTCCAAAAATTATGAAAAAATAATAATTAAAGTTTGATTCCTCATGCTTATTAGAAAAAATGTGTAGTTATCTCCAACTTCAATCTCCAAATGTGTAGTAATCTCCAACTTGAATGGAATTAGATAGTGATTATCAAGAAAATCATGAACCTCACCTAACGGGATTTCGTATGTTTTTTTTTGTTCTTTTGGAAGACTGTTATAATCTACCCGTGCTCCTGATTCTGCATGAAAATAAAACAAAATCAGAAATCTAAATAAAATAGTAATATTAAACAATAGGATTATTATTACCATCTTGGTGTTAATGTTGTGATCTCTTGATTGGACAACCATACGTATGGCCAACGAGAAATACATATCAAACCCAGACGTCAGAATGTTCTTTATTCCCAAATTGAAAGTATTTATACAAAAATATTTTTTCCTCAACTCACTCTCCATGAAACATAGTGTCTGCACCATTAAATCAACTTCCATGAATTCAATGGACAATTTCTTGCATCCAAAAGCCGTCAATTCTGATTGAGTAAACCTTTTAGATTCTTGATAGGCCTTCATGAGTGTACAATTGGATCAATCAAGGATAGTATTTCTTCTGAACTCGATATTTTTTTCTTAAATCTTTGGATTGGTAACCGACATAAAAGAATGGTATAGATATTTTGAGAAATCAAACTCGTAGTTATTATCAAAGATAAGAAGGGGTTTGATATTAGGGTTTTGTCTCTAAACCCTAATTTTCTGATCGATTTGGCTTTCCATTTTTGGGATGAAAGGGATTTGGATGAAGAAATTTAGTACGTCTGATTAAAGATGTTCGTAGATAAAATGAAACAAAAAATGTCAAATAAGTGTTGGCTTTCTTTTTGGTGATACTTTGACCAAGGAAATGTTAAAGTCACTTCAAACTTAATTAAGTTAATTTGAGACCAAATTAATATTAAACTTCTTAATCTTTTCTAAAATACAAAGACACCTCATTCTTCAACTATCCATTTAATAAAAAACATTACAATTTTTTTTAAAAAAAAAATCATTCAAAGCTTCCTTCCTTGGAAAAAGCGACCAACATGACTCCACTACAATCAGTAAATTTGTCGCCTCGTCGTCACTGACCATCATTATGTCGAAAACTCAACATCGTCGCCAGCTGTCACCCTTCCTAAACTAGGTAAGTCTTTTTTTGGAAAAAAATTAGGATTTGTGAACAAGAACATTGTTAAAAATCGAGTTTTAAATTTAATTAGGTTAATGAATAAGAATTTGTTCTATAACTGAGAAAATTGAATAATGAGTTAATGAGGATTTGTTCTTTCTTGTTTATGAAAGAAAATCGAGAAGCCCAAAAAACAGGAATCTTAAGAACATGTGATATATGTTATTGTTGTTTAGTGAAAACTCATATTTTGTTGTTTTTATTCTTCTTTTTGTGAGGGCTGGTTCAAGTAGTGTGAAAAATGAGTATTTGTTGAAAATTGGGATTGGTTCACAATAGACATATTTATTGAAAATAAGTAATATCATTTGTTGCAATAGATGACTCATATGTTAGTAGAAATTTCAACAAAATGATCATGTGTTGCAATAAGTCACCCATGTATTATAACAATAGAATGGTCATCTATTTTAATGGGTGATACATATGTTGCAATAGATGATTCATATATTGCAACAGGTCACTCATGTGTTGCAACAAAAGGTTCATCTATGGCAACAAATTGATCATATCTTGCAACAAATGACCCATATTTTGAAAAAAAAAATTAAACTTTTTTGAATTTGTTAAATAACTTAATACTCCTTATTTTTTTGAATTATTTGTAAGTTGTAACCTTTTTTATTTACGTTGTAGATACAATGTTAGAAGAAACAACAACAAATGTTCAATCTTTTATTGTTGAGTCTTCTAACAAATTTTCTTGATGTCGATGCAAAGAATGCCAACATAAACATGATGATATTTTTAAGTCTGTTAATAAATCAACAGAAACTATCACTACAAGAAAAATCACTTTTAACGAAAGGAATTTTGTCGCTAAAGGTCCTATTTCAGTCGTTATATAACGGTAAGAGTATATGTGAGCCACTTTCATAATGAAGGTATATATCAGATCTAAACAACAAAGTTGAGGGGGTATATATATCAAACCCTTTTCCTTTTAATAATAATATACTCTAGAAGATTTTTTTGTTGGGATATATACTATTAACCATGTGTTTAGATAAAGTATTTATTATAGGATAATTATTTATTCATCTTTGATAAATGATATATTCATTTATGGTGTCTATTTACTTATATAGTAGATGATTTAGTGCTCGTTTGAATGGGTTTTTAAGTTGGTCAAACTGACTTAACTTATTAGAGTGTTTGACAATTATCAAAATAACTTATTTTAAGTTAAAAGTTAAAAATAGGGTGACCCCTACTTTTTTTTAAACTTAAAATTTATTCTACTTTGACCAAGTATATTACTTTTTTACCCTTAATTCTTTTAAACAATTTCCAAATTGCCGATGTTGAATTAAAACCCTAACACCTCTTTCCTTCAATTTTCTTTTCACTATGTGCGGCTGCTGAAGCTTTTCGAAGCGTGAAGCTATCCACTGTTCCAGCGGCGTGACTGTTCCAGCGACGGCGTGAAGGATATGTGAATGATAGACAATTATTATTACTTATGAATGTAATTAAAATAAATCTTAAATCTTTCATGTGGTCTATTCAAATTATATATTTTTAAAATGTAAAATAAGTTGCGCATATAAAATTAAATTAAATTATAAATTTATATTCCTCTTATAAATAATTTGTGATAATAAAGAAATATGTGAATGATAGACAATTATTATTACTTATGAATGTAATTAAAATAAATCTTAAATCTATCATGTGACCTATTCAAATTATATATTTTTAAAATCTAAAATAGTTGCGCATATAAAATTAACTTAAATAATAATTTTATATTCCTCTTATAAATAATTTGTGATGATAAAGAAATATGTGAATGATAGAAAAATATTATAATTATGGATGTAAAATATAAATTAATTGTACATCTGTTCTACTCTATTTTAGTCCGGTAACAATGAAATACTTCTGATTTATCAAAAGAGGTGCTAGAAGGTTTCAATGGATCTTAACGACACTAGTACCGAGAGGAATCCCTCTTTAGCTGCTGAGTGAGGGTCCTTGATTCTTTTTGTTTTGCTCTCTCAATGGAGTGAGTAAATGCTCTTGAATGTTGACTGTAATTAGAGGCAAAACTTGTTCAATACTGTGTTCAAGTGTCGTGTTTCAAAATGGTTTTGTCAAGTCAAGACTGAGATAGATAGTGAGCTACTTTGTTACTGAGTATATATATAGAGCACACCTAGATTAGTTCCACGGGGTACTTGCTACTTCCACCAACATAGGTACTAAGAAATCACCTAAAGTTTTGCATCCGCTGGAATTTGAACCTAAGACCTAATGGTTCTCAACACATCTCATTGACTACTAGGCCACAACCTTGGGTGCTTTTTATTGAGGACTACGACTATGATAAACAAGTTGCAGCTAGTTGAGCTGAGCTGGCACACGAGTTAGTTAGAGTTTGTTAGAAGATATTTTATGTAACTAACCATAGTTAGTAGATTGTTAGAGATTATTAGCGAGTAGAATCTTTTGTATATAAAAGGTCCTAGCCTTATTCATTTGTAGTTAGACAATTCAATTCACAGATGATATCCAGTGCAAGTTCTCTGAAAAAGATGAAGTCTCTGTTTTCTTAGCTGCTTCCATTTACATTTTTCACCATTGATAGTGTATTGATTCAACAATTTAACATGGTATTAGAGCTTAATTGATAGAGTTCTAGGTGAATTTTCCGCATCTCCAATTTTTTTCCAAGTATATTGCTGAGTTGAAGGATTGCGATGGTGACGAAGATCGACCACAATCATCCTCTGTATCTATCGACATCTGATATCCCATGAGCTGTGCAGATTGGAATCCAGCTGACATGGATGGAAAATTACTCACTATGGAGTCGAGCTATGCAATTAACCCTCTTGATGAAGAATACGATGGGATTTGTTGATGGCAGTCTTCAACGAGATGATTTTAAGGAAGAACTGGAGAAGAAATAGTGGGATCGATGCAATGCGATGGTCCTCTCTTGGTTGATGAATAATGTAAGCACAAATCTAGTTAGTGGTATCCTGTTTCGATCTAATGCAACTCTGGTTTGGAATGACTTGAAGGAACGATTCGACAAGGTAAACATGTCATGTATTTTCATCTCCACAAAGCAATTGTTACGCATGTTCAAGGAGTTTCTCATGTTTCAGTATACCATTCGAAATTGAAAGATCTTTGGGATGAATATGACTCGATACTCCCACCTCCTTCCTGCGACTGTGCAAAATCAGTTGATTATACTGACAATATGCTTAGGCAAAAATTACTTCAGTTTCTTATGGAGTTGAACGATAACTATGGGCAAGCAAGGAGCCAAATTATAATGATGAATCGATCTCCCAGTGTGAATCAGTGTTACACAATGATTATTCAGGATGAAATCCAACGTTCCTTAAGTGGATCTGGACAAACAATCGATCCAACTGCATTATTCATGCACAGGCCTGGAGCAGTGTTTTTTGATCTCAAAGTTCTGGTTATGGAGGTGGTAATGATAATTCTCATCGATATCACAAAGGAGGAACTATGTACTGTGATTTCTGTAATATGAAAGGCAACATTCGAGCCAATTGCAACAAGCTCAAGCACTGCACACATTGCATTATGCAGGGTCATACAAAGGACACCTACTATCAACTCATCGGTTACCCTGCAGACTACAAAGGAAAGAAGAAGGCAAATATTGTAACTGCACCTGCATTGCCTCCAATGCAACACAATAATTTCATCAGTAATCTCAATTACCCAATGCAACATATAGGTGATGGTATTGGCCATTTTGTTTCTCCCATGCAATTTACAGGAAATACAAATGGACACAGTTCTGGATCTATTGCTGGAAATTTTGAACCTGGATATATGCCACAGTTTACTCCGAGTCAATATAACAACATCCTTCACATGCTGAACAAACCCATGTTGAGTGAATCCAGTACAAATGTAGCAGGTATTTTTGCTGGTACTTCTCACTGTAACAGTACTACTCATAGTTCAGCTTGGATAGTAGATAGTGGTGCTACTGATCATATGGTTGATAATGCTCTACTTAATAATGGATTATCAGTTTCTCACCCAGGAAAGGTCCAACTCCCCACAGGGGATTCAACTGATGTTACACACTCAAGCAGTTCACAATTAACATGAGGATCTCTTCACTTGGGAAGTGAAGGAGATTGGTGAGTAGATTGATGACTTGTACATTACCAGACCACACCAACATCATGATAAATCAAATAAGGCACTGGCAGCTGTTAAAGGGTGTGAAGAAGCTGAAACATGGCATAAAAGACTAGGTCACATCCCTATGAGTGTGCTTAGGAAATTAAGATGTTTGATAGTCCAGAAAAATTTGTTCTACCTAGTTGTGATGTATGCCCATTGGCAAGACAAGTTAGATTGCCATTTCCTATTAGTCATAGTAGAAGTGAAAATTGTTTTGACTTGGTTCATTTGGATTTATGGGGACCTTATAAGGCTGCTACACATAATAAAATGAGATATTTTCTAATAGTGGTTGATGATCATTCAAGATGGACATGGATTTTCTTAATGCACTTGAAATCTGATGTTTCTACTACTTTACAGAATCTTATTTTGATGATTAACACTCAATTTGGATAGAAAATTAAGACTTTCAGATTAGATAATGGTACTGAGTTCTTTAATGTTCAGTGTGATGGGTTATTCAAGAGTCATGGGATTGTACATCAAAGTTCTTGTCCACATACATCACAACAGAATGGTGTAGTAGAAAGAAGGCACATACACATTTTAGAGACTGCAAGGGCATTGAGGTTTCAGGGTCACTTACCAATTAGATTCTGGGGTGAGTGTGCCTTAAGTGCTATACACATTATAAATAGAATTCCTTCTTCAGTATTGCACAATAAATCACCTTTTGAATTGATATATAGGAGATCTCCTGACTTGTCCTACATGAGAGTGATTGGATGTCTATGTCATGCTACAAATCTAGTCAAAACTGATAAATTTGGACCAAGGGCTATTAGATCAGTTTTAATGGGCTATGGTTCTACGCAAAAGGGCTACAAGTTATATGATCTTGAGCATGAGAAATTCTTTGTTAGTAGGGATGTGGTGTTCAATGAAGCAGTATTTCCTTTTCAGTCCCCAGCCTTGGTTATTCCACATGATACAACATTATTCTTGGCTTCACCTACCTATTCCTCTCATACTGAGGATGCAGATGCAGTCCAGCCTGTTGCAATAACAAGTGAGGAAATTATACAAGTAGCTTCACCTCCTTCAGCTGTTCCTGATGATTATTTACATCCTTCTCCTGAGAGAAGGAGATCCTACAGGACAAGTAAACCACCCCTTTAGTAGAAAGATTTTGTTACTGCCTCCACAAGTAGATCAAACCATTGCCTTTATCCTATCTCAGACAACATTGATTACAACTGCCTTTCCTTCACTTATCAATGTTACATTGCTAGTTCATCAGTTGAGACTGAACCTCAGTTTTATCATCAGGCTGCTAATGATTGTCGATGGGTACATGCTATGAAAGAAGAAATTCAAGCATTAGAAGATAACAAAACTTGGGAGGTTGTTTCTTTGCCAAAAGGAAAGAAAGCAATTGGTTGTAAATAGGTTTATAAAATAAAATATAAAGCTAGTGGTGAGATAGAAAAATTCAAGGCTCGGCTAGTAGTAAAGGGTTATAATCAGAAAGAAGACCTGGATTACTAGGAGACTTTTTCTCCTGTAGTGAAAATGGTTACATTGAGGACTGTTCTGACCTTGACAATTTCAAAGGGATGGGACATTCAACAGATGGATGTTTATAATGTTTTTTTACAAGGAGATCTAATTGAGAAAGTCTATATGCAATTGCCACAAGCATTTCAGCATGATAAGAAAGGGGATCCTAAAGTATGCAGGTTACTTAAGTCTCTATATGGGCTGAAGCAGGCTTCTCGATAGTGGAATGTGAAGCTCACTACTGCTTTACTTGCAGCTGGTTTTCAGCAGAGTCATCTTGATTATTCATTGATGATAAAGTGGACTGCAAATGGGATTGTGATTGTACTAATATATGTGGATGGTTTATTGATTACTGGAAGCAGTCCCCAACTTATAGATGATGTCAAATAGGTACTTAAGGCAAACTTCAAAATTAAGGACTTAGGCACTTTGAGATATTTCTTAGGCATGGAATTTGCCAGAAATGCAGGTGGTATGCTAATGCATCAAAGCAAATATTCCCTTGAGCTCATTTTTTACTTGGGATTGGGAGGATCCAAACCATCTGTCACTCTTGTTGAGATGAATTTGAAGCTTACCACATCTGAGTTTGATCTACGTTGGAAGTCCAGGTGCTGATTCTTTGTTAGTAGACCCTACTGAATACCAACGACTTGTTGGAAGGTTGTTATACCTTACCATAACTAGACCTGATATATCCTTTGCAGTATAACATTTGAGCCAATTCATGCATGCTCCTAAGGCGTCTCATATGGAAGCAGCTGTTCGAGTGGTGAAGTATGTAAAACAAGCTCCAGGTCTAGGCCTTTATATGGATGTTCAGACAATAGATACACTTTAAGCATACTGTGATGCTGATTGGGGCTCTTGCATTAACACTGGGAAATCCATTACTGGTTATATGATTAAATTTGGAAGTGTTTTGTTATCCTGGAAGTCTAAGAAACAACCTACCATTTCCAGAAGCTCTGCAGAGGCATAGTATAGGAGCCTAGTCTCCAGTGTCGCTGAGATAGTTTGGTTAACTGGTTTATTCAAGGAGCTGGATATGCCATTGTCTTTACATGTTTCATTATATTGTGATAGTAAACCTGCAATTCAGATCGCAGCTAATCTTGTATTCCACGAAAGGATTGAACACATCGACATTGACTGTCACTTCATTCGAGAAAAGGTTCAAGCTGGACTTGTGATGATTCAATATTTGCCCACACAAGAACAACCTGCCGATATCCTCACTAAAGGACTAAGTTCTGCATAACATTCTTATCTTGTTTCCAAGCTAGGCTTGAAGAATATCTTCATACCACCTAGCTTTAAGGAGGGTATTGAGGACTACGACTATGATAAACTAGTTGCAGCTAGTTGAGCTGAGCTGGCACACGAGTTAGTTAGAGTCTGTTAGAAGATATGTTATGTAACTAACCATAGTTAGTAGATTGTTAGAGATTATCAGCGAGTGGAATCTTTTGTATATAAAAGGTCCTAGCCTTATTCATTTGTAGTTAGACAATTCAATTCAAAGAAGATATCCAATGCAAGTTCTCTGAAGAAGATGAAGTCTCTGTTTTCTTAACTACTTCCATTTACATTTTTCACCATTGATAGTGTATTGATTCAACAATTTAACACTTTTCTTACTCTGATTATATATTATGTGAGTTCTTCACTAAATTTTCTTAATTTGTCATTGTTCGTCAAACTAATTCTGTTAATATTTCAGGGCACTCTGACAGCTATCAAGGAGTGGTTTAGAGACTATAAGATTCTGGATGGAAAGCCTGCAAACAAGTTTGGACTTGGGAACGAGCCAGCTAACAAGGTATCTTGCAGGACGTTATTATGTTGATTGCTTCATACCGAGAAACTATTGGTCATATTTGCTTAAGAATTTTTTGAAGATGCTCGTTTCTGTTCATCTATTACTCCCTCCGTCCCATTTTAATTGTTGCTTTAACTCTTTTCACAACCATTAAGGAAAAAAATACAAGATATAGTTACTAAGTTACCCCTATGTTATACTCCCTCCGTCCAAAATTAACAGTCATTTATTTTAGCTCAAAAAGATTGTCCCAAAATAATTATGACTTTAGGAATTTAAGATTAAAGTTGACAACTATTTTCAACTATATCTTTAATATTAAAGAAGTACTCCCTCCTTCCCAACTTGAAATCACTTTAGCTCAAAATATTGTTCCGAAATAACTGTTACTTTAGGTATTCAAGACTAAAGAGAGTTGTTTTCAACTAAACCTTAATATTAAAGAGGTAGTTCTTTGTAATGTTGTTCAATTCTCAAAAAGCTTGTTATAGTGACAAGTGACAACCATTGGAGAGCTAACACCATTCATCTTATGTGTTATCATCATTTCTGTAATATTCAACTTCTCATTTCATATAATCTTTTCTAGTAGGATCTTCAACAAAGTATACTCAAGTTTTTAAGATAAAAAAATCAATCTACAGTTACTCCCTCGTCCCATTAACTGTCGATGTAAGTTTTTTCACCACCCATTAAGTAAACAATAAACAAAAGGTATAATTTATTAAGTTACCCCTGTATTATAATAGTAAATTAATAGTTCCCTCTTAAAAAGTTGAGTATATTTTATTGAGTATATTCCCTGAAGAAGTCTCTTTATATAAGATAAAGAGTTGAATATAGAAGAAATAATAATTTGAATATATGGTGTGAACAGTGTTAACTTTCCATTTGCTGTTAACATTCCAATATTTGACTATTAAATGATTCTTGAGAATTGAGTAGTATAAAAAGAACTCTTTCTTCAATATTAAGGGTATGTTTGGAAATAATTGTCAATTTTAGTCTTGAATTCCTAATTTGAAATAATTCTTTTGAGCTAGAATGACTGTCAATTTAGGATAGGGACTGAGGGAATAATTCTTTTTATTATTGCTCAATTCTTAAAAAACATTTGATAGACTATTAGTCACATATTTAAATGATGACAATCATTAGAGAGTTGATATCTTTTTTTTGGTTGAAATAGAGAGTTAATATCGTTCACCCTATATGCAGTCATTATTTCTTTAATATTCAATTCCTTAATTATCTCATATAAATAGTTTCTTCTAGTAAAGATCTTTAACAATATATATACAAATAGTTTCTTCTAGTAAAGATCTTCAACAAAATATACACATATTTATGAGGAAAAAATCAATTTATTTTCATTAGATTACATATAGTGTGAGCGGTGTTAGCTTTCCAATGGTCTTGATAGGCGTGATAAAAGCAAAAGCAATTGTTAAAATGGGACGAGGGAATAAAAGTAGATTGATTTTTTCCTCATAAATATGTGTATATTTTGTTGAAGATCTTTACTAGAAGAGACGTTATATGAGATAAAGAGTTACATATTGAAGAAATAATGATTACATATAGTGTGAGCGGTGTTAGCTTTCCAATGGTTGTGACCATTTCAATATTTGACTACTAATTATTTTCTAAGAATGGAGCAATATTAAAAAGAACTACTTCAATATTAAGGGTATAGGAAACAACGGTCAACTTCAGTCTTGAATTCACTTTATTTGAGCTAAAGTGACTGTAAATTTTGATATAGAGAGTAATATCTTGAGACTTTATGCATTGGAAGAGACCAATCTTAAATTTTCAATGGTGATGCCTATTCGTGCTTAACAACATTTTGACATCCACATCTGGGGTCATTTTTGAGTTATTACATATGAAGATAAATTCTTTCCGTCGCCGTCTTGTAGTGATTTGTTATATAACGATTATATATTGAATTCTTTTTATGTTACAACAACAACATACCCAATGTAATTCAACGAGTGGGATCTGGAAAGGGTGATGTCTATGCAGACCTGACCCTACCTTGTGAAGGTAGAGAGGTTGTTTCGGATAGACTCTCGGCTCAAGTAAAGCAAATTAAAGCAAGTTTGAAAAGGAAATAAAGTAGTGAAGGAGCCATTTTGAAAAATAATGAAGAAAATAATAGTAACAACAAAAACGAATACGATAACTAAAGCAAAGGAAACAACATGTGGTAGTGCAATCGAAGAATAAGATAGGAGAGTAGTAATAATAATGTAAGAATTATTAATTATTTCTTACTTATGACCCAAATTTACTTGTGACCCAAGTAATACCATAAATAATATTTAATACTCCCTCTGTCCCTAATTACTTGTCCACTTTTCCTTTTATAGTTTTCCCTACTTGTCCATTTTGATAAATCAAGAAAGGACAAATTTTTTTTACTTATTATATCCTCAATTAAATGATTAATTACTTTGAAAAGTGTAGAATTTTCATCCACTTCATAATTAATAGGGTAAAATGGTAAACTCACTATGCCATTAATTATTTCTTAATAAGTGTGTCAATTCAAAAGTGGACAAGTAATTAGGGACAGAGGGAGTAAAGAATAAATCTCGTCCGTACATTGGTTACTTGATGGACGTACCAGATTAAGTCTTAACCTCTATAAATTGGTCCTCCCTCCACCTATTAGTGTTATCACATATTCTGTACATTAATTCCATCGCTGACGGTTGTGGTAACATAAAGTTAGGGCAAGGAGGTAGAAACCAATTTACGACTAATGCTTCCGCTTCTCTCTGTGATGATGTCTTCCGCATCAAGTATGTGCCCTTAACAATCTTAATGTAAGATTATCGTGTTCAAGATCCTGAAAGTATTTAATCTTACATGTGGCATCCGAGCATTCACATGCACAAAATTTTATGATATTATTTATGCATTTGTATTAATATAGTTTGTTAGTCACCAAAGTTTCCTAACTAGAGAAATTAACGTCTACACATATAATATTTATGATCACTTGACATATGTGGATTAATACAGTTCATTATTTATTGGCATATTCAGTATTCCAAAGAGAGGCTGGGTCTGGTTTTTCAACCTAGTGCATGTATTATGTTTCTATAGTTTGTTAGTCACCAAAGTGACCAAACTAAAATGTATAAAATAATTGACATGCACAAAATTTTATGATATAGTGTATGCATTTGTATTTATATAGTTTGTTATTCATCAAAGTGGCCAAACTAGAGAAATTAGCGTCTACACATATAATATTTATGATCACTTGATGCATGTATTATGTTTCTATAGTTTGTTAGTCACCAAAGTGACCAAACTAAAATGTATAAAATAATTGACATGCACAAAATTTTATGAGATTATGTATGCATTTGTATTTATATAGCTTGTTAATCACCAACGTGGCCAAACTAGTATGGTTAAGGAAAAAAAATATGCACTCATAAAATTGTCATTTATCTATAAAGGTTAATTAAATGCCTATATTGAAAAATAAATAGATAAATTGACTTTCACTATTGCTAGAACTTAAGAATATACCCAAAGGTGAATCTATCATTCTACGAATAGTGAAAATTATGAGGTAAATTAATATTTTAGTCAAAAATATATTGTATATCCAAAGATGCCGTATATGTTTGATAAAAATTATTCAATTATCTATTAAAGATAAAAATGGCATTTAAATTATGATAATGTGTTGTAGTATCTACCCAAAGGAGAATTACGATATATTTTTATCGTTTTATTGAATTCACATTATTTTCTGATTTGTGAGCATGTATATCTATTTTGCAGTTATTCCTCTTCATTCGCATGCTTCGTCTATTATTGTGTTCAATGGATTGAACTTCTCTGAATGGCATGAACAAGTCCAGTTCCACTTAGGTGTGATGGATCTTGACTTGGCTCTGCTGAATGACAAACCTACTGCCATTACTAATAAGAGCAATGAGGATGAGAAGTCTTTTCATAAATCATGAGAGTGCTCTAACAGATTGAGTCTTATGTTCATATGAATGACTGTTGCTAACAACATTAAGAGTACTATTCCACAAACAAAAAGTGCCAGGGAATACCTGAAGTTTGTAGAAGAACATTTTTGTTCTGCTGATAAGTCTCTCGCTGATACACTAATGGTTGAACTCACGACCATGAAGTTTGATGGGTCGTGTAGTATGCAAAATCATATCATTGAGATGACCAATATTGCAGCAAGACTTTGGACATTAGGGATGAATGTGGATGACACCTTCTTGGTTCAGTTTATTCTGAACTCATTGCCTCTTGAGTATGGACCATTTCAAATTAACTATAACACTATTAAGGATAAGTGGGATGTTATGAATTGTCCAGTATGCTCAAGAGGAGTCAAGACTTAAGAAACAAGGAGGTCATTCCATTCCATTAACCTCATGGGTCAAGGAGCTGGTAAATGACTTAAAGTGAAGGCCAAAAAGTTTAAGAAAAAGAGAGCACGTGCTAAAGTTCCACAAGATGCTCATAAGGAACTCAAGGCCGATGTGTGTCGTTTCTGTAGAAAGGAAGGACACTATCGCTAAATGTAAGTTCTACTTATTTGTGGCATAAACGTTTGGGTCATGTATCCAAAGAATGATTAAAAAAAGATTAATAAAGAATGAGATTCTTCCGAATTTGAATTTTGCTGATCTTGATATATGTTTGGATTGCATTAAAGGAAAGCAAACCAAACATACCAAGAAATGTGCCACAATGAGCACTCAGCTTCTTGAAATTATACACACTAATATTTGCGGACCCTTTGATGTTCCATTTTTTGGTGGAGAAAAATATTTTATCACATTTATCGATGATTTTTCACGTTATGGATTTATCTATTTGTTGAAAGAAAAATCTCAAGTAGCGGGTGCTCTCAAAGTGTACGTTAATGAGGTTGAAAGACAATTAGATAGAAAAGTGAAAATCATTATGTCAGATAGAGGAGGTGGATATTATGGAAAGTATAACGAATTAGGACAATGTCCAGGTCCATTTGCGAAATTCCTTGAAGAACATGGCATATGTGCACAATATACTATGACAGGAACACCTCAACAAAATGGTGTTGCAAAAAGGCGTAATCAAACACTTATGGATATAGTTAAGAGTACGATGAGTAATTCCTCATTACCCAAATAATTGTGGATGTATGCTCTTAAAACCGTTGTATATTAATTGAACAGGATTCCTAGTACGGCAGTTCCAAAGACCCCTTTTGAACTATGGACTGGAAGGAAGCCTAGTTTAAGACACCTGCATGTTTGGGGTTGTCAAGCAGAAACTAGAGTTTATAATCCACATGAAAATAAATTAGATTCTCGAACAGTAAGTGGTTACCTTATTGGTTATCCAGAGAAATCTAAAGGGTATAGGTTTTATTGTCTAAATCATAGTTCGAGAATTGTTGAAACCGGTAATGCAAAATTCATTGAGAATGGTGAAGTTAGTAGGAGTGTTGAATGACAAAGTGTGGAATTTAATAAGGTAAGGGTAAATATTCCAATGCCCATGAATGTACCTACTTCCACACAAATAACAAACGTTGTTCCTCTTGTTGAAGAACACTTTAACAATGTTGAACAACATTTGGGTGAAACACTTCAAGAAGGAACTAACTCACAAGTATCTGACACAAATGAACCACAAACAGTGCCATTAAGAAAATCTCAAAGAGAAAGAAAATCGGCCATTTCAGATGATTATGTGATTTATTTGCAAGAGTCAGATTTTGAGATTGGAATTAATAAAGATTCGGTTTCATTTTCACAGGCCATAGAAAGCACCGAGTCTGATAAATGGATTGATGTCATGAATGAAGAGTTAAAATCCATGGAATACAACAAAGTTTGGGATCTCGTTCAATTACTATAAAGTTCTAAAAGAATCGGGTGTAGATGGGTCTTCAAGACCAAACACGATTCAAATGGTAATATTGAATGATATAAAGCCAGACTTGTTACCAAGGGATACACTCAAAAATGAGGCATTGATTATAAAGAGACGTTTCCACCGGTCTCAAAGAAAGACTCATTAAGAATTGTTTTGGCTTTCGTAGCTCATTATGATTTTGAGTTACATCAAATGGATGTGAAAACTGCCTTTCTTAATGAAGACCTCGCATGAGGATGTTTATATGGACCAACCATAGGGTTTCAAAATTAAAGAAAAAGATCAAATGATGTGTAAGCTAAAGAAGTCAATATATGGACTCAAACAAGCCTCACGACAATGGTATATAAAGTTTAATGATACCATAACATATTTTGGATCTAAGGAGATTACCGTTGATCGGTGTATATACCAAAAGATCAGTGGGAGTAAGTTTATATTTTTAGTCCTTTATGTTGATGACTTTTTACTTGCTGCTAATGATTTAGGCATATTGTGTGAGACGAAAGACTTTCTCTCTATGAACTTTGAAATGAAAGATATGGGTGAGGCATCCTATGTGATAGGGATAGAAATATTTTGTGATAGATCACAAGGATTAGACTGTCGTCTCTAAGGGCTATATCGAAAGAGTTCTAGAGAGATTTAACATGAACAATTGTTCAACAGGAATAGTTCCTATTCAAAAAGGGGACAAATTTAATCTCATGCAATGCTTAAAGAATGATGTAGAACGAAAAGAAATGAAAACAATTCCTTAATCTTCTATTGTTGGAAGTTTGATGTATGTTCAAACTTGCACAAGACCGGATATTAATTTTGCGGTCAAAATTTTATGAAGATATCAAAGTAACCATGGAATTGATAATTGGAAAGCTGCAAAGAAAGTTTATGGCATGTTATGAAGCCACAATTCATGTATTATGGCTGCAAAACTTTATTTCAGGATTTGGGGTTGTCTACACCATTATCAAGCCGCTGAAAATTTATTGTGATAATACTGCAGCAGTATTCTTCTCCAAGAACAATAAGTACTCCACATGTGCCAAACATATGGAATTAAAATACTTTACTGTCAAGGAAGAAGTTCAGAAACAAAGAGTGTTACTTGAGAATATTAGAATTGATCTCATGATTGCAGATCCATTAACAAAAGGCTTACAATTACCAAAGACATTTAAAGAACATGTTCAAAGAATGGGTCTTGGTTGTACTTATGATTGATACATTTATGATGTTTTTACACTCTGAGCTCAATTATGTGTTTCTGATATACATTAATGAATTTCTTGTTTCTCATAATGGTGTACACATTATTGTTTTGAGATATCACAAGATAAGTCTCTATGAGACATTATTATGGACCGTAATAGTATATGTTTTTTATGAACCTAGTATGATAAGTTTCTAATGTAGTAGTATGTAGAAGGAAGTATGTAGCTTAAAATTTATGTACAACCGCCATAACTCGCATTAGTAGTTTGTTATATTGTGGTATGTATGATGGACATTATAGAAGAGATTTATTGTATGCGCAACTAATGTTTATGAAATATTGATGTTATATATGGTCATTGGGCCAAGTGGGAGAATGTAAGAATTATTAATTATTTCTTACTTATGGCCTAAGTTTACTTGTAACCCAAGTAATACCATAAATATTATTTAATAAAGAATAGATCTCGTCCGTACATTGGTTACTTGATGGACGTACCAGATTAAGTCTTAACCTCAATAAATTGGTCCTTCCTCCACCTATTAGGGTTACCACATATTCTGTACATTAATTCCATCGCTGACGGTTGTGGTAACATAAAGTTAGGGCAAGGAAGTAGAAACCAATTTACGACTAACGCTTTCACTTCTCTGTGATGATGTCTTCCGCATCAGTTATGTGCCCCTAACAATCTCTATGTAAGATTATCGTGTTCAAGATCTTGAAAGTATTTAATCTTACAAATAACACTTATGTTATTTAACTATTTAGCACATAATGGCATGAATGTGTAGAATACTAATATTTAGTATTTAGGAACTGATGAGAAGAAAAGAGGAATGGTAGTACTTCTGTAGACAGTTATCCCAACCCCTCTCCCCAAGCCCCACAAAGAAGAACGAAAAGGATGGGATATTATAAATATTTCTCCAGCTAGACAAACTATGTTGATTGGCTTTGAATAGTTAGAAAAGCCTATCCTCCTTGGCTGTGCATGACACAACTAATTATCTAATTCATCTGCAATTACAGGATTATGCACTCAAGGTTATTATGGAAACCAACGAGTCTTGGGCAAAGCTTGTTAAGAGATTCATTCTTGCTGGTGATCTTTCACTTGTATAGCTGCCAATTGATAAAGCTTGAACAACTAGTTTTGTTGCTTGTTAACTGAAGTGGTAGCAATTCTTTCTCCGTCCTCATGTGTGACGTGTAAATGAGTTCACATTCTTTAAGTTTATTCAGCACAAGAAGATGTTTTTTCATCCTTATTTTCTGCATGGAAATGAATTTTAAAGCTTTCTGAGCAGAAAAAAATTTAAATACATTTGAATTGATCTTTGTTCTTCAATTGCATTAACCAATTATGAATGCATCTTAGTCACAAAGTTAACAGAGGATTTGCAAGCTTCCAAAATCTTGCATGAGATTCATCCACCATGATCTCTGGCTTTATCTTTTCTGAAGCTGGAAGATGCATTTGTTACTTGAAATACACTAATGATTATTGAGAAAGAAGGAGTTACTTGATTCTGTTGACTAGTTGGTTAATTAGCTAACAGTCTGACTAGTTAATTGTTAGGTGCATTTAGGTGTAACTAATTCTATTAAGTAAATGACAGCTATACATATGTGATACGTTGTTCAAGTAGTTAGTTAAATTGTAGCTCAACTATATATGTATGTGCCCTTGTGCACTGTTACATTCATTATTTAGATAATAAAATTTTCTCCCAACTCTCTTCTTCTCTAATCAGAATGTTTCATCGGATTGAGAATTTCTCATGGTATAAGATCCGCAAATCATTGTTTGATTCATCTACTGATTGTCGGCACTCGATTCACTACGTTTATCTGATTCTCTATTTACTTTTCTTTTTTTGCGATCTGATTTTCTAAAGAAATGGTGAGCATAGATACAATCGATGATGTTGAGAAAAATCGCAATCATCCAATGTATCTTCTTCAGTCTGATTCTCCAGGATCCTTGTTGACAACAGTTCATCTCACGGGTGTGGAGAATTACTTGTTATGGAGCCGATCAATGCTCCTAACTCTCCGAGCCAAGAGCAAGGTAGGATTTGTTTTTGGAACCTATAAAAAGAGTGACTATGTTGTTGCTTTGGGATAACAATGGGAAAAGTGCAATGCCTTCGTTCTCTCATGGATTTTGAACTCAGTTTCAAAAGAATTGATGAGTGGGATCATCTACGTATCTGATGCCACAACAGTGTGGGCAGATCTGAAAGAGAGGTTCAACAAAGTGGATGGATCACGAGGCTATCAACTTCATCGCGAGATCTGCACCATCACACAAGGTACCTCATCTGTATTTGCTTATTTCACTCGATTGTGACTTCTTTGGGACGAATTTGATGCTCTAGTCGCCCCTCCTTCCTGTGGTTATGAAAAATCAGTAGTATATGCTAGTCATTTTCAATACATAAAACTATTTGCTTTTTTGATGGGACTAAATGAGTCATATAGCCAGGCTCGTAGTCAAATACTAATGATGATCCGATTTCCCTCTGTGAACAAAGATTACTCAATGGTGATCTCTCAGGAGGAGACTTAGGTATCCCTACAACCCTATATGCTGGTAAGGACATAAGTGCATCTAATTCTCAATATTTTGCTGGTAGTAGTTCATCTTCTGGGGTGATACTTGTAAATGCAGTTGAGGATAACGGACTTGGACCAGCAGTTCCTGTATTCACCCAGGAGCCATATGGTCAAATCCTCATGCTATTGAACAAGGAAAATACTGATATTCCAACAGTTAACCAAGCAGGTACAAATACTTTTTTTTCTATAGGGACTAAGATAAAATATTGGGTAGTGGACTTTGGTGTAACTAAGCATGCTACTGCATCTCTAGATGAACTGTTTGATATAATTGCTTTAGAGCAAGGTGATCACTCACAAGTACAATTACCTAATGGTACTACCACCTCAATATCTCATACTGCAGTTACAATTGGGGTAATGGTGATGTGTTAACTAATGTTCTAGTAGTCCCTGATTTCCACTATGATTTGCTTTCAATTTCTCAGTTAACCAGACAACTTCATTGCTCAGTAAGTTTTTTCCCTGAGTTTTATGTTTTCCAGGACCTCTCAACTTGGAAGGTCAAGGGGATTGGTAAGGAAACTGGAGGTCTTTACTTTCCGTTGAATAAATGTGTTGGAGATGGAAGTTAATTAAATAAAGTTATGGTTGCTAAGGTTGAAGTTGTTGAAGCACAGTTGATGCATTTCAAAACCAGTAAGGATGAGACTCTGCTATGGCATAGAAGACTTGGTCAGCCCTCTTTTTCCACTTTGAGAAAACTGGTCCCTACAACAGATAACCATCCAGATGATTGTCTAGTATAACCTTTAGCTAAGCAAACAAGACTCCCATTTCATGTATCATCTACTAGAAGTAGTTCTATAATTGACTTACTCCATATTGATGTTTGGGGTCCATATAGAGTCAGTACTCATGCTGGTTATAGGTACTTTTTTACTATTGTTGATGATTGTTCAAGAATTACATGGATGTACTTGCTTAGATTGAAATCTGATGTTCTAACAATTTTGAAGTTTTTCTTCCAAATGGTTAAAACTCAGTTTATTCATTGTGTAAAGATTGGTAGATCAGATAATAGAGGTGAATTTTTCAATATTGAATGCAATACATTGTTTGAGTCATTAGGCATTATCCGTCATAGCAGTTTTTATTCTCGTATCCGGAACCGGAACAAGCTCTTTTGTCCCCACACTCCACAACAAAATAGAGTGGTGGAAAGAAAACATAGGCATGTATTGGAGGTGGCAAGAGCCATCATATTTCATGGTGGCATACCTATCAAGTTTTGGGGAGAATGTGTCTTGGCTGTTGTATACCTGATTAATAGACTACCTACCCCTACATTAAATGGCAAGTCACCTTATGAGATTTTTTACAAGAAAAAACCCAGCATAGATCATCTCAGGACCATGGTTGCTTGTGCTTTGCTACCACACTTGTGAGGAAAGATAAGTTCTCTGCTAGGGCTAGTTCTTGTTCTGGGATATTCACTCACTCAAAAGGGTTATCTTCTCTACAATGTTATTGAAAAGAGGTTTATTGTTAGTAGGGATGTGGTATTCAAGAAATCAATATTTCCATTCAAGCACTTGCCTGATACCTTACCATAGTCATTGTTCCCTAACACTTCTCAGTTCACTAAGTTAGAGTTGATACCTCCTGCAGAGGTTATAGTTGACCCTGAACCTGACAGGGAAGTTCACAACACCACAGGGATGCCTACAGTGGTAGAGGATGGTAGTGACAATGAAAGGACACAAAACAATGTTGAAGAACATGCAGTCATGCCCCCTGTTATGCCTTCTGTTACAAGGAAATCAAGTAGAGTTGTAATCAAGACAACTTGGCATCAAGATTATGTGACTGCCACTAAGAAGACATTTTAGCAGCCTCACTCCTTATCTAACTTTGTCTCTTACCAAAGCATATCTCCTAAGTACAAAGCTTGCCTAAGTAAGTTTTCAGCTGTTACTGAGCCTAAGTCCTATGAAGAAGCAATGCAGGATGACAAGTGGATAGATGCAATGCAACAAAAGCTTCAAACCCTTGAAGATAATGGCATTTGGAACCTGGTTCCTTGGCCACAAGGAAAGCCTGTAATAGGGTGCAAATGGGTTTTCAAGATTAAACACAAAATTATGGTGAAGTAGAAAGGTACAAGGCCAGATTAGTGGCTAAAGGCTATAGCCAAACTGCTGGAATAGACTACCAGGAGACTTTTTCTCCAGTAGTGAAGATGGTGACAGTGAGAACTGTTATTGCATTGGCTGCTACAGAAAAATGGTGTTTATACCAAATGGATGTCTACAATGCCTTCCTCCAAGGTGATCTTATAGAAGAAGTGTTCATGGAATTGCCTAAAGGGTTATTAATAGCATGAGTTCACACATAACCTATGGTTTACAAACTTGTGAAATCCCTTTATGGGCTCAAGCAAGCTTCAAGGCAATGGAATTTCAAACTCACAGAGGCTTTATAGCAATCTGGATATAGTCAAAGTCATTTGGACTACTATTTATTCACTAAGAGGCAAGGTACCAGTTTAGTTATCATTTTGGTTTATGTGGATGACCTTCTTATCACTGAAAACAATGCAAAACTTATTTAGGAAATAAAACATGTACTGCAGAAATGGTTCAAGATTAAAGACCTTTGAGAATTGAAATTCTTTTTAGGCATTGAGTTTAGCAGATCCAAAATGGGTATCCTTATGAGCCAAAGAAAATATGCTTTGGAGCTTTTGGCTGAAGCTGGTGTGACTGTCGGAAAACCAGCTATTACACCTTTAGAGTGCAACATTAAACTCACTATAGCCTCTGCAGAAAGCTGTGGTGAGGAGGAGTTGTTTCATGATGTTTCTCAATATCAAAGGATAATTGGCAAACTATTGTATTTGACTATGACTAGGCTTGATTTTTCCTACATAGTACAAACTCTGAGTCAGTTCCTTCAAAGACCTAAGGCCCATCACTGGCAAGCTGCTCTCAGGGTCCTTAGGTACATTAAGAATCAACCAGGTTTGAGACTCCTCATGTCTTCCCAAAAAAAGATGTGTTTAACTGGTTTTTGTGGTGCTGATTGGACTGCATGTCCAAATACCAGTAGATCAGTTACAGGGTACTTGTTGAAGTTAGGATATTCTCTTATTTCCTCGAAATCCAAGAAGCAAGCCACAGTCTCAAGGAGCTCTGCCGAAGCAAAATACAGAAGCTTTGCTTGCATGATAGTTGAGATTGTTTGGGTAACAATTTGTTCAAAGAATTGGGCATTAAGATTGAACAACCAGTTTTTGTGTTTTGTTACAGTAAAGCAGCAATCCAAATTGCTGCAAACCCTGTGTTCCATGAAAGAACCAAGCATATCGAAATTGGCTGCCACTTCATTAGAGAAAATATTCAACAAGGATTGATTAACATTATGTATGTTCCTACTAAATACCAGCAAGCAGACATACTGACCAAAGCCTTGGGAAAGTTGCAACATGATTTTTTACTATCCAAACTTGGTGTTCTGAATGTTTTCATCACACCTAGTTTGAGGAGGAGTATTGAGAAAGAATGAGTTACTTGATTCTACTGACTAGTTGGTTAATTAGCTAACAGTCTGAGTAGTTAATTGTTAGGTGCAATTAGGTGTAACTAATTATGTTAAGTATATGACAGTTGTACATTTGTAATAGGTTGTTCAAGTAGTTACTTAAATTGTATCTCATCTATATATGTATGTGCCCTTGTGCACTGTTACATTCATTATACAGATAATAAAAATTTCTCCCAACTCTCTTCTTCTGTAATCAAAATGTTTCATCCATGGTGGTAGGATTGAGAATTTCTCAATAATGAGTTGGAGGATGGTGATGATGAGCAATTTCTTAAGAAAGTGGTCTGCTTTTGTGGCCAAATTTTAGCAATTCTGCTGTTGGTGCCGTGAAAGTCAGATGCGCATGACTGAGATTTTTATAATATGATATGAGTAATCGGGGAAATTAAACCGTAGGCAATCTATCCTAAACACCTGAGCCCTGAAACTTGGCCTCTGAAATAGAGCTGAAAATGTTTTACAGTAATTCTTTTTGATACGTATTTCATTAACGGCCTTAGGGCTTTGGTTTAGTGGTACGATTGTAGCACATGTGCAGGTTAGGCGTACGTGTGGATTCAGGGATTTCTCGACTACATAAAAAGAAAACATTTCATTTATGGCACACCAAGTTGGTGAGAAACATATATAAATATTGATGTGTGTCTTAACAAAATCAATCTATCAGGTTAGCCAAGGCAGAATCCTGGGAGAATTCTCTCTTTTCACCAAATGGTATGTTATTTGCAGTATTGATCCATGTGTCAATATACACGCAAATGCCAGGCTGTAAAAAGTACAATTGGTTGGTGCACAGTCTCCAACTGTGGCAGAAACATTGGCCAATAGAATGGCCTCAAAGGTTGTGTCTATTATTCATAAAGGTTATGTTCAGTAGACATAACCTTAGTTTTTGCAACTTGAAAACGTTCAAGAACTCTTGCAAAGGCTAACTCTCAAGAAGTATCATCCTCAAGAGCAACAGGGACCTGATCGAGCTGGAAGCTATCTAGTTGTCTTAGGATCATATCTTCCATCTTCCGTACTTACATTGTAAATATGTTCCTAATCTATAAAGGATTCAGATCTTGTGTTCGTTTGTAAAAGTTTACATCAGTTAAGGCTAACTGATTTAGTGGGCAACGTGGTAACTGCTTAGTTGAATTCTAAGTTGTCTAGTGGTGATAGCTTAGTGGGCAATGTGGTATCTGCTTAGGCTTAGTAATTAATAGAGTTATTACTTAGTCGTGAGATTAATAACTTCTTCTCACTTTGGCTGTAACTATGTTTCACTTTTGCTTGAAGAGATTAGTGGAAACAGTTGAAAATTGCCACGACCTGAGCCTACACCTTGGACGTGGCCGGCACTCTATCTGCTTAGGCTTAGTAATTAATAGAGTTATTACTTAGTCGTGAGATTAATAACTTCTTCTCACTTTGGCTGTAACTATGTTTCACTTTTGCTTGAAGAGATTAGTGGAAACAGTTGAAAATTGCCACGACCTGAGCCTACACCTTGGACGTGGCCGGCACTCGAGAACCATTGATGGTCCCCAAGCGAACGCTCATCCTGGATGACTACAAGCGGAAGACTAACTCAAGCATACAAAGCTTAAAAACTGAATAAAATTCATGAAACTTACAAATCTTTAACTCAAATGAATAACACTGATAAAAATAGAATATTCAACTAGCCAATAATAGGCAACTCAAGTCTTTAATACATTTAATAAGATAAATGAAACAAACTTCTCAAACTCTACTATCTATCTATGAAGCCTCTAATTGCAAATATGGAAGTCAAGACAAAGACCCACGACATGCTGACAAAACTGACAAGTAAATGAAATCCTCCGGAAGCAAGGATGCTCACCATAGCTAACTCGAGCTCCATATGATATCAACGAAGCTCCTGCTGATGATCCCGAATACCTGAATCTGCATCATGAAAGGATGCAGGCCAAATGGCTCAGTACGTGGAATGTACAAGCATGTAAGGGGAATTTTAGAGCATAACATAAGCTTGAACTTGATAAAAAGGAAACATACTTACCTCTTCTCAACTAACTCAACTCAGGAATAAGATACTCAACTCAAAGATAAGATATTCAACTCAGTGAAATAAGGCTCAACTCAATAATGAGATATTCAACTTAGTGCAATAAGACTCAACTCAATAATAAGACACTTGACTCTTCGTACTCAAACTCTAGATACTCAACTCTGGATACTAAACTCAATATAAAGCAAAAATAAGAGATGCAATATATGGAAAGTTTTTAAAACAATATAAAGCAAATCAATGTATTTAAGAATACAATATACTCAATTTGTATGCAAGGATACAATATAAACTTTGTTTGTATCTGAAAATACAAGTAAACTCTGTGTATAGAAAAATACAAATATCTCTGTGGGAGTTTCTCTAACCTACAACCATCACTTAAGAGATATTGTGATTATACCGTGTTTTGCCTCACGCTACCAGGGTCTTCCTATACCTTTCTGAGAGGATAGAACCTGACTACTAAGTGGATCCACTAGTCAATGCTAAAAAGCACTAAGGAATCATCTAAAAAGTATGACCCTTTTCTAGCCATGGTGGCTACATGGTTTATGGGGATTGTGAGTTGTCTGAACTCTCCCCCATATCGGTGCTCAATACTACTCCCAAAATATGATACTAGCTCTTATGTTTCCTATTTCGCTTAATTGTGAAAGCATTTACTCTTTTCTGAAAATAGCTCAAATGCGCTTTGGAAATCAAGGTTTCCTTTTCTTGTTTAAATGTGAAAACATTTTCCCTTTGGGAATACTTAGTTCCCATATAATCTTTGAAGAAATGAACTTTACTCTTACTCTTTACTCAACTCAAACTTAAGTCTTAAAACAAAGTTAAAACGTTTGTAAAAGACTTCTTAAATTATAGTTCATGCCGAATTATGGACGTGAACGACTCAATGCAAGGTTTTCAATAACCATAGATAGAACAATACTTGGAACTCAAGAACTTCAATGATACTACGTATTTCAAGAATGCTCAACTCAAAGGGTTCATGCGGAATTATGAGCATGAATTACTTAACTCAAGGACTCAAAGATACTTCTCATCTCAAGATTGTTCGACTTATAGGGTTCATGCGGATTATGGGCATGAACAACTCAACTCAAGGACTTCATGGGTAACATGTAATAGTCCCATGATTAGGAATATAACCTCAAATGGGTTAGAAACTCAATACTCAAGACTTAGAACTTGAAGATACTACTCCTCTCATAGATGATCAATTTATGAAGTTCATGCGGAATTTATGCGCATGAACGACTCGACTAGAGGGTCGACATGACCATATGGAACTCATGTACATGACTCTTCTCATTCTCATACTTACTTTCTCAAAACGTAACTCAAATCGATGATGGCTGTCAAAGGATTCACAATTGAACTCAAAGACTTTCTTGAACTCTACTCTTAACTATCTCTTGAATGTAAATTATGAATTCAAGAGTTATGGTTCATTATATGAAAGATCCTTTAATGATAAATTAGGCTCATGGATACATTCCTCTTACTATCATACTCACTTGTTTGAGTCTTGAAACAAGTTACAAGGAGTTGTAGAAGACTCCTCAAAAAGGATTCAAAGGGATTTTCTCGAAATGTTCGAATGAACTCTCAAGACATAACTCTTAACTCTACCTTGAAATTGAATTATGAATTCAAGGTCATTATCATGCTAGGAATGATTTCTAGGTGTTTAGAAGTATTTTAGAGTAATTAAAATCAAAGGGAGTGAAGGTACACTTAAAAGGGACTCAAACAGGACAACTGACGGAAAATGAGTGGGAGCAGGCAACCCTGGAGCGTTCTGGGCGCGGGGAGCCTGCCCCAAACTTCAGAGGCTGCATATGGGCACACTTCAGGGGCACCGCCCCAGCCCCTTTGGCGCATCTGGGGCGCGCCGCCCCAGCCTTTTTCCAGACCAAGTTTGACGAATTTATCCTCTCATTTTTTTATCCTAAATCGCTTTTAATTGATTTATTTTCTCAAGTTTTCCTTAGATTCAATTACCCAACCTAGGTACACACTAATCCACTCAAAATAATTACTTTCATCTCAAGAAATCATCAAAACCCCAACAAAATAAGATTTAGAATGAACTTTAAGAAAATCTATCAAGAACTTAAATCCTTCAACTTTTGAGAGTGAAATTATGCTGAAAATAACATGTTTTGGCATGTGGGTGAACAAACCCAATACTATGGAAGCTTGCATACCTCTTAGGGATCAAACCCATGGCGAAAATCCACGAACAAAACTCAAGAACCTCGACGAACGCCTTGATCCTTTCTCTTTTCTCCTTTTCTTTTCTCTTCTTGAACTCTCAACTAAAACCCTAGGCGTATATTAGGATTATAAAACTGAACCTAATCATATTATACCCCTAAAACATTACTAAAAATGAATTAAATCTGATTGAGTAAAGAAAAGACCAAAATACCCCTCTAAAATCCGGTTTTGACTTTCCTTATCTAGATAACCCAACTTCTAATGGACATATCTCCCTCATACGAACTCAAAAATGAGCAAACTCGGTGGCGTTAGAAAGATAATTCAAAGATATTTCCTACAGCATCTAGTAGCACACCTAACTCATCCTGATCTAGGAGTTATGGTCATTTGAAGTCGACCCAAAACTCTTACTTAGCTTAACTTGCAAAATTTCAAATTTTGCTATTTCCAATTTACTTCTTTTTGGAACTCAAGGTACTACATCTAGTGACTTTAACACTTAAGAAAATTTTAATTCCTTGGTAATATCTTACTCACTATAAAGAACGCTTTGAGTCTTAGTTTGAAAATTTTTCTGGAGTGTTACAAAAATTCTGTGACAGGTCGTGGTTTTACTCCCTTGAGTAAGGAAGTTTCCACGTAAACTGCTTGTGTTGTGTTCTCTTTATCGTTTACTTTTCATTACTGTTCTTGCTGAGTCAAGGGACCCGGTCCGTTGATTGATAGTTGACGCGCACATTCTATCAATTGGTATCAGAGCAGGTGCTCTCGCGTTGGTTAACACCAAGAGAGAGATTTATGTAAAAGAATGGCTGCTCCACTGAACCTAAAATAAGGACTATCATCAACAAGACCACCTCTTTTCAATGGCCAGTTCTATAGCTAATGGAAAACAAGGATGCACAACTATCTAATGGTTGAAGACAACGAGTTATGGGATATAGTGTTGGATGGACCCTTCATCCCAACAACCGAAGTGAAAGATGGCAAAATTACAAAAGTCGTTCCAAAGACTCACCAATAGTACAACAAGGTATATAGAAAGAAGATGGAGAAAAGCTACAGAGCTAAGAAGTTGCTAGTGTGTGGAATAGGTGATGATGAATACAACAACATCTCTATGTGTGAGTCAGCAAAAGAAATTTGGGATTGTCTAAAAACAGCTCACGAAGGCACAGAGCAGGTGAAGGAATCAAAAGTGGATATGTTGACCACCCAATATGAGAACTTCACAATGAACGAAGGGGAAACTATTCATGACATGCATACAAGATTCTCTGCCATAACCAACGAGCTAAGATGTTTGGGAGAACCTATTCATTCAAGTAAGAAGGTTAGGAAAATTCTTCGAGTTCTTCCCAATCCATGGGCAAGCAAAGTGGATTCCATTACTGAGGTTGGTAACCTTCAGACTCATGAAATGAGTAGAAACCAAGACACTTCAAGGAAGGAGGTGAAGAAAGATAAGTCCCTAGCTCTCAAAATCTCACCAAGTGATGCCTCCAGTGAAGAGAAAGACATGGCTTATCTCACCAAGAGATTTCAAAAAATTGTGAGAAAGCATGGAGGTTTTCGAAAATGAGGGAACCCTCCCCGTGCTGTGAATGCAAGTGACTTGTATCACAGGTATCGAAAGGCGGGACACTTCATAAAAGATTGTCTGATGCTCAAAGCTGAAACCAAAGAGTATCAAAGATCCGGAGGTGAAAAAAGATAAAAGGAGGGACCTGGTACACGAGAAGAATGCAAGAAAAGTTGCAGTTGATTATGTTGTGAAAAAAGCTTTGGCTGTCTGGGGTGATTCATCAAGTGAGCCAGAAGAATCAGAATGTCCGGATGATGCTTCCATGATGGTTGTTAAAGATGATGAGAATGTGTTTGATGGCCTGTTCTCCCTCATGGCAAAATCTGATAGAGAGGAAGACGAAGAAAATGTAACTCTTCTGGACCTTAAACAAAACTTGAATACTTATTATGTTAGAAGGTTGAGAAATCTAGTTGATGTCCTGATCGATTATGTTATAGAGTTAACTACTGAAAAAGACTCTATGAACAATAGTCTCGATAAGTTTAGTGAAGAAAAGACAGTCCTGACTGTCCATGTGTCTATTATTGAGGAACAATTGACAGTTCTAGAAACGAAAATCTAGAACTCAAGGAACAATTGAGCATTATGAATGAGAAATCTGGCAAAAGACAAGGAGAGGCCACTAGCTTGCAAAGAGAGCTAGAAACTAGTCTGAACAATGTTGAGACCAAACTTGCTCTAACTCTTGAAATGAATGATCAAATAGAGAGAGACCTGGTCCGTTTTAGAGAAGAACTAAAAAATTCTCTAAAATGGACCAGCTCCACCAAGCTACTTTCCAACATCACCAGTCAAAGCAACTACAACAGGAAGGGATTAGGTAGCTTGAACATTAGTCCTCCCTACAATCCCCACAGTAAATATGTGTCTGTGTCAGATAATCTATTGTGTCTTCACTGTGGTCGCATTGGTCATCTGAAAAGGGATTGCCCTGCCTAGAGAGCCTCACAAGAAAAATTTCAGTCTACTCTAGACAGAAAATAGCATAAAAGGGGACCTGCTCCCATTCCTAAGTCCTCAGATAGGAAAAGAACTAACCTGCCTTATTGGGCAAGAAACACTTTTATTACGCCCTTATCAGCTTACCGGGAACTCAAATTTAAATGGGTTCCCAAGTCTAACAAGTGATCTTTGTTGCAGGGGAGTGAAGGAAGTAGCACTCAGTGCTGGTTTATGGACAGCGGATGCTCAAAGCACATGACTGGGAAGATCGAAAACTTCATTTCACTCAAGGCACTTCAAGGTGGAGGTGTCTCTTTTGGCAATGGAAAGAAAGGGTATATTCTTGGAGTTGGCAGGAATGGGAAATCACTTGAACACTCTATTGAAATGTCTACTATGTGAGTGGGTTAAAATACAGTCTTCTTAGCGTTTCCCAGATATGTGACAAGGGAAACGAGGTCAAGTTTTTATCAGACAAATGCATTGCTACCAGCTTGTCGACTAAGAAGGTGATCCTGACTGCCAGAAGGCGGAAAAATATGTATGTGGAAGACTTGAAAATGGATTATGGAGACGATCTGACATGGCTCAGTGCTCAAAGTTAAAATACCGACTTATGGCATAGGAGGCTAGGTCATGTGAGCACTTCTCTATTGAACAAACTTGTCTCTAGGGACCTGATTCGTGCCTTGCCAAAACTGAAGTTCAGTGACAACAAAGTGTGTGATGCATGAGTCAAAGGGAAACAGACCAGATCCTCATTCAAACCAAAGAAGCAAATAAGCTCATCAAGAGGTCTTGAGTTGATTCACATGGACTTGTGTCGGCCTGTGAAAATCCAATGTAGAGGCGGAAAAAAAGTACATTTTGGTGATTGTGGATGACTACTCAAGATTCTCTTGGACTATGTTTCTCAAGTCAAAATGCGAGATAACTGAGGTGCTAATGATATTCTTTAAAATGATTCAAACAAAGCTTAACTGCAAGATTGCAGGGATCAGGTTCGACCATGGAACTGAGTTTGAAAATGCGAAGCTTGACATCTTCTGTGCGGACAACGGTATTCATCACACCTTCTCAGCACCCAGAACACCTCAACAAAATGGTGTCGTTGAAAGGAAGAACGGAACTCTAGTAGATATTGCCAGAACCATGCTCATCGAGTCAAATCTTCCTCAAAATTTTTGGGCTGAAGCAGTTGACACTGCATGTTACGTGACCAACAGGTGCTTGATTAGGTCTCTACTAAAAAAACACCATATGAGCTGCTCAACAAAAAAAAACCCAAACTAAATTATTTGAGGGCTTTTGGTTGCAAATGTTTTGTGCTAAATAATGGCAAGGATGATCTGGGAAAGTTTGACCCCATAACTGATGAAGGTGTATTCATAGGATACTCATCCTCCAGCAAAGCTTACAGAGTCTTCAATAAAAGAACATTATGCATTGAGGAAAGTGTTCATGTGATTCTTTA
The DNA here is from genome assembly GCF_000226075.1 of Solanum tuberosum. Classification (NCBI taxonomy): domain Eukaryota; kingdom Viridiplantae; phylum Streptophyta; class Magnoliopsida; order Solanales; family Solanaceae; genus Solanum; species Solanum tuberosum. The sequence goes on along the minus strand of NW_006239390.1, from coordinate 331,823 downwards.
TGAAGGTGGTGATCTGAAGAACTTGGAGCTGAAGGATGATGATGATCTTGAGGAGCTGTTTAAAATTCAGAGAGATGAAGTTAATGGCCCACAAGCTAAAGGAAGTCAAAAATCTGATAGTGCTGGCTCTGGTCTATCAGGGAAGATTAATGAAGCTGATAAGTCCACCAAGGGACCTGGTCCATCCAACAATGTAGATCAGGAGGAATTTCCTCACCCTGAGAATGATGATTCTGAAGATGAAGAAGAACAGACGGATCAACCTCAACCCCTGAGCTCTAAATTAGGGTGGAAGCATAAATCATCTCATCCATTTGACAATCTTATTTCTCTATTGAATTCTGGAATGCAAACCAGATCCAAGACTAGAAATCCGGTTGCATTTTCAGCATTAATATCAACCATTGAGCCCAAAAATGTGAAGGAGGCCTTGAAAGATGTTGACTGGGTCAATTCCATGCAAGAGTAGCTTCATCAGTTTGAGCAGAGCAAAGTGTGGTACCTGGTCCCTAGACCTGCAGACAAAACCATTATAGGGACTATGTGGGTGTTCAGAAATAAGCTTGATGAAAATGGAGTTATCATAAGGAACAAGTCAAGACTGGTTGTTCAGGACTATAATCAAGAGGAAGGCATCGACTATGATGAAACTTTTCCCCCTGTCGCTAGAATGGAGGCTATCAGAATCCTTATTGCTTTTGCAGCCTTCATGGGATTCAAGCTCTTCCAAATGGATGTCAAAAGTGCCTTCTTGAATGGAGACCTGAAGGAAGAAGTGTATGTGAAACAACCACCTGACTTTGAGGTTGTTGACTGCCCTAACCATGTGTTTAAACTAAACAAGGCCCTGTATGGATTGAAACAAGCTCTTAGAGCTTGGTATGAGCGGCTGTCCAGATTTCTTCTGAAGAATGAATTCAAGAGGGGCAAGATAGACAACAACTTGTTTCTGAAGAAAATAAAAAAGGAACTGCTCATCATCCAAGTGTATGTGGATGATATTATTTTTGGAGCCACCTCTAAATCCTTGTGTGAAGGATTTGCTGCTTTAGTGGGGAATGAATTCGAGATGAGCATGATGGGAGAGCTGAATTTCTTCTTAGGACTACAGATCAAGAAAACCTCAAGTGGCACCTTAATCTGTCAAGAGAAGTACATAAAGGAGTTGCTAAAAAAGTTTCATATGGTTGACTCTAAGCCTATTGACACTCCCATGGGTATAAACTCAAAGATGGGAGCAGACGAGTCTGATGCTTTGGTGAATCAAACCATGTATAGAGGTATTATTGGATCTCTAATGTATCTAACAGCAAGTAGACCTGACATTGTCTTCAGTGTAGGCATGTGTGCAAGATTTCAGGCATGCCCCAGAGAGTCGCATCTGAAAGCAGCCAAGCGAATTCTGAGGTATCTAAAGAAGACAGGGGACGTGGTCCTCTTCTATCCAGCAGGTGACTCCTTTGATCTGGTAGGGTATGTTGATGATGATTTTGCAGAATATTAGGTGGACAGGAAGAGCACCTTCGGAATTGCACACTTCCTGGGTCCTCACTCATCTCTTGGGGAACTAAAAAACAAAATTAAGTGGCTCTCTCCACGACTGAAGCTGAATATGTAGTTGTTGCATCATGTTGTGCACAACTACTATGGATCAAGCAGCAACTTGAGGATTTCGGAGTACTCATCCATACCATTCCTCTCATGTGCGACAATACCAGTGCAATCAACACGGGAAAGAATCCAGTCTAGCACAAGAGAACAAAGCACATTGATGTCAGGCATCACTTCTTGAGAGACAATGTTAAGAAAGGGAATATCAACATGCAGTACTACAGAACTGAAGATCAAATCACAGACATTTTTCTCTTAGGTGGAAAATACAGAAGAGAATGGTCTTTGTCACCACGAAGGGAAAAGAAAATGTCACAGAAAAAACTCCAAAAATGAGGCCCTTTACCAGAGAAATTTCACAAAAACTCATGGGTGATGCTATGAAGTCGAGTGAAACAACTACAACGGAGAATAGAAGGAGAAGGAGGTCTAGTGATGTTGTAATTGAGTTACCCACTGATGATGTGGTGGATGTCTCTAACGAACTCTCTGGAAAGGAGTCTGTGGGCGAAGACGTCCCCCTGGTTGTAGCGAAAAAGAGAAAAGGGAAACATGTGAAGAAATCAGGCAAGTTGAAATCCAAGACACCTACAGCCAAGAAAGGTGACACTACAAAAGGAAAGGAAAAGGATTCACAAAAGAAAAGGGAACCATCAAAGAGAAAGAGAGAAACCTCCCATGTTCTTAAGAAAAACTCTGAACAGGGACCAGGTACCAAACAACAAAAGGATGACAAAGAAGTTAGCAGGCAAATGATTGTTTATAATTTGTGCCTGCAGAAGGTCATAGGAGGGAGGGTGTTTGATACTGAAATCCTTACAAAGCCAGGTATGGACTCATTGGCTGATCTTGTGGAGCTTCAATCATGGACTCACCTGTTCATGACCAAATTTCCCGTCCTACATGAAGAGCAAGTTCGGGAGTTCTACTATAATGTGGAATTTGCAAAGGATGGCAGTATTCACACCTGGGTAGGTAACAAAAGTCTTTATCTGGATGAAGAACTGTTGGGCAAAATATTGGAGGTACCCAGAGAAGGGACCATTCTATTGCTTTCATCTTCTATATTTCTTGTCTTATTTTGCTTTAGTTTTACAACACGTTATCAGCACAAATGTTCTACCATTACAGGATTGAAGCAAAATAAATAAAAGGAGGTAAAATAATTATGTTTATTTTTCTCTCGGGAGCAAGGTAAATTATTGTGGAATCTATTTTATATATTACTTGTGAACAGGGTGAATGATTAATATTATTTTTACTGTGCATTTTTTCACCTATGACTATATATACTTTCTTTTGTATGTGAAACTTATTTTATATTTTATTTTATGATTATGCTCACTTTTTTGGTTATTACATAAGCTTTTAATTTATTTTGTTTTGTGTGTGAAATATTTTGGGTTCACATGGAAATTGAAAAAGGTTGGTGGTAGAGAACAATTTTATTTTAGTGTGATTGGAACTATTATTTTCTTAGTGTGCAATTGATTCTTTGATTTATAACGGTAATTCACTAGCTTAATTATTCAGCACCAAACATAATATAATATAATGTTATATGTAACTCTCTGTTTTGACAAGTTTAAGATATTAGTACATACTTTGTTGAGAATATTTTTATTGTGTTTCTTTTGTTCTATATTTATTTGTGCATGTTAATCACAAAGTGACAATATTTTTAAGGCTCAATGGTGAGTCCTATTATATTTGGCTTATTATGTCATTGATTGAGGGTAAGACGAAGGATTCAAGTCATATCGCACCAAGAGGGTAATACATCGGGTGAGAGTCCTGGTGCATCATAAATAATAAAAATGTTGGGTTGGGTCCCAACAAATAATGACCTAAAATGCCTTCTTATGGGCAAGACGTTGGGTTCAAGTCCCAACGTTATATAATGACGATGTAATGATGACTGAGCAAATTGATATGCTCTTGATAAAAGTCATGAAATTTTTTCGATTGATTTGCTCCATTCTCTTATGTGAATGTGGTAGCAGGATATAATGTGTCTGAAAATGACAAGTGGTTAAATGTATGAATATGAGTATGGTAAAATGTTAATGGTCAATTGTGGTAATTAAAAGGATGAACATTATGGGTTCTTATTATGGTCTTTCAAATGTGAAGGTAATTTTTTACCATCAAAGTGATATGAAAGGTTATTGGTCACATTGGATTGGTGCAATCCAATTTGAAAGTTTTGTAAATTCTCCATCAAAATAAAAAAAATACAAAGTGATAGTACATTTAGTACTTTTAAAGTGATGTTGAGGTGGGTCAAATAAATTTGATAATGTCAAAGTATGACTAATAAAAACTTATGGAGCATTGTACAAATGGTTATGGTCATTACTTGAATAGAATGTGACTTGTGTTCATTTGGATAAGGACATGTTCATGTATGGTTAGATAAATGTCACATCTCACCTCTACGGGAGGTTTGAGATATTGAAAAAACTAATATATTTTGACATGAATGGTCATTTTGGTCATATACTTTGAGTACTACACAAATATTGTGGTATGTTTTATTATGAACTGTTGGAGGACAAAAGAAATTAATAATTCTTTCCTATAAAGGTTGTGGCCATGACCAAAATAAATATTGTTGTGTGGCAATACGAATTTGTCATTGGTTGTCAAGAAATATGTCTTGTATGTGATAATTTTAACCATGACAATAATAATAATTTGCTCCTTGAAGGAGATGGTCACCATAAGAATGGTTGTGTGAAATTTGTGGCAGTACACAAAATTAATTGAAAGTTTCGGAAGGACTAATTTGTTACTATCCAAAAAATGAAATAGTTCATAATATTGAGGTTGTAGTAAGTCTCAAAAGAAACTTTTTAAGTTTCGGAGGAATTGAAAAGAAAAATTATTATATTGAGACTGTAAATTATTGAAAAATTAAATATCTTCAGATTACTACAATCAAAAGCGGGTTATGAATATTTACATAAAAGGTTACCCGCCTTTCTCTTGTTTGTTGTATAAAGATATGGGCATGATGAAGGAACCACATGCAAAGGTAAACTAGAAGTTTACTATAATAAATATCAGCTGGCATAACCGGTTGACCATTCTGGTTCAGATGTGATGCAAAAGAAATTGAGAAATTCACGTGACTATATGTTTGAAGAAATAAAAGATTCTTCAAGAATTTTCTTGTGTTGCTTGTTCTCATGATAAAATGATCATTGTACCAGTTAAGGTTGGGATTGTATTCCTTGAAATTATTTGGAACATATAAAAAGGTGAATATGGGCTCGTTCACCTGCCATGTGGACGACTTACTATTATTATTTAATAGATACATCTATGGTATGGTCGCATGTGCATTTGTATCAACTTACAAATTGGTTTTGTAAGGTTGTTTGCTCAAATTGTTAAATTAAGAGCACAGTTCCAAATTATAAAATTATGTTGATAATATTGGCTGGTTTAGCAGAAATTGTTTGCCTCCAATTATAGCTAGACCATTGATTATGAGAACAAATCTCTCAAATAAAATTTGGTATGAGATGAGTTTATTTAACATGTATGCATCAAGACAACAAGGTTCTCCCATCACAATTGGTTCAGGGTCAGGAACCAAATAATTTCCTTCTAAAAATTTGATGTGTGCACATATGATTTTATTGCTCCACCACACACAAAGATGGATCCCCAAATGAGGTTGGGGTAAATGTTAGATTTCCTAACATTAGGGGGAGATATGTTTACCAGCTGAGATTATGTGTGGAGTGAATTATCTAGATCCTCGTTAAAGAAATGTGACCTTGAAGTTCAAGAGATAATTCATTTGCAAAATGTTGCAAATAATTTGCCAGATGTATTTGTTGACCCAATATTTTAATTAAGCTGCAAATGCTCCAATAAATAGTCTTTCAAGGACAGAGTCTATGGTACGCCAGAAGCGTGATAGACCAATCGATTCCAAACGTAAAACTTCTTAAGGAAGGAGAGGAACAAATTATCAAAATGATCATGATAATGAGGTAAGTGCTTTGAAAGAGCACTATGACAAAAACTTCATAAAACCTTGGCAAAGGTTCAGGTACCTGAAAATGATGAAAATGAAAAGATCTCAATAAGTTATGTCGTATTGGAATCGATATCAAAATGACCATCGATGGTATCTTTGATATGAAGTAGCACTCAATGCTATAAATGGTTACGAGGATCTTAAATTTGAATTTGTCATATAATGTGGACTGATAAATGATTGGCCAAATAAAATGCACTATTCAAGTATATTTTGTTTCACTTAGAAAAGTGATGTTTTTGAACTTATAGTTCATAGATCAAAATATATGTCAGTGGGTACAAATGAATCATTGTACGAAAGTATAACCGTAAGATATAAAGTACGGTTTGTGCCCCGGGGCCTAAAGGGTTTTCGCAGAAGTCCTGACATTATTAAATGGAGATATGTTCTCCAGTGGTGGATGCAATGAGACTTATTTCAGTCTGGCAATAGATGAAATACTTGAATATGTATAATGACTGGTTATCATGTCGAACTAGACGATGAAGGTTATATGAAAATTCTTGAAGGATTTAAAAGGTCTTAAAACAATTCCATTGAGTACCCAATGGTTCTTAGACTGCTTAACACAGAGAAATAATCTTTTCAACCTCATGAAAATGATTTAAAATGTCATGTATTAATGCAATTGGTGCACTTGCAGATTGCTGGTTATGCAAATGCTAGAAGATTATTTTATATTTATATAAAGTTATGTGAGGGGATTGTCATATTATCATTCAAGTTATGGCAAGAAACTAACAAAGCAAGTGATTCAACACCAGGGGCGGACCCACGTGGGTTCCAGGGGGTTCACCCGAACCCCTCGGCAAAAAAAAAATACACTGTATATATAAGATGCAGAATATTTATTTGATCTGTATAAAGCTCGATCGCAAATGAGCTATTTGTTTACAGATGAAGGAACAACAATTGGCATTCAAAGAATCAAACATTGGTAACCACTCCTTCAAATTATGCAGAAATAATATAGATCTATGAAGTAAGTCGGGAATGTGTTTGGTTGGAATCATGATCTATTATATTCAGAAAATATGTGATTTTCCTTTGGCAAAGGATATTCCAACCACCATATACAAAAATAATATATAGCGCAATTGAAGGGAGGATACAATCAAAGGAGATCGGACAAATCATATTTCACCAAAAGTCTTTTTCACACATGATCTTCAACAAAGTGATGAGATAGACGTTCAAAGGCTCGTTCAACTGATAATCTTGTAAACTTATTCACTAAAGATTGCCAACATCAATATTTGAGAAGTTGTGATACAAGATTGGAATGCATTGTTTTCGAGATATCAAGTAAAGTTTTTATCAAGGGAGAAAATTACGCGTTGTACTTTTTTCCTTCACCATGGTTTTATCCCAATTGGGTTTTCCTAGTAAAGTTTTTAACAAGACAACATTCAAAGCGTATTAAAAAATATGTGTACTCTTTTTTCTTCACTAGAATTTTTTCCCATGGGTTTTTTTCCTAGTAAGGTTTTAACGAGACATATTATCTATGGACATCCAAATTATTGGGGGGTTTTCAGGGTGTGTCATCATGACCTTGACTTTTGGATCGTGCAAATTAGTATCATCATTAGAAGAAAAGGCATTGGACTTGACATAGGAACAACATTCCATGCATCAGCAGTTATATCAAAGTTGTAAAATATTTCTATCGAATTCGTCTAGATTTTCCTATATATTGAAGCCAAATTACAAGAGGTTAAGAATCATTTCCAAGAAAGCACAAGACTAAAAGTAACTTTTATTTCCAAAACACAACACTGCCATCAGTAGTTAACATATCATCATATAAACTATGCATGAGAGATATAAAGCTGTGATAACCATCACATCCCAAGTGCGATAGATTAAGAATTTGCTGGTGTAAACTTGAGGGAAACACTATTGACACAATGGCGTTCATCCGTTGGGGTAGGGAACCCCTCACCCTTGAAAACATGACCGAGATGGCCGCCACAAGCTGCACAAGTAATCTCTACCCTCCTGCCATCAGGGTCAGGCTGAAAAGCACAATTATATCACACATCAGACACTGCCACAATGTCAAATCTAGAAAAACTACCAAGGAGGAAAAAAATGGAAATGTTGAAACAATCTCATTACCAACACATTCGAGAAAATCAACGGAATACCTCCATGTGTGTTGACTGCCTTTTTAAAATCTTAGAAAAGGTAATGGAACGAAGATTTCATAAAGCCTTTACTAGGTCAATATTTTAAGGGATCGGTGTTTTCTTTCTCAAATTCAAAAATCTAACAATTAAATAGCTTTAGGAATCACGAACATGACTTGGTTATAGCTAACTCGAGTGTCAGATTTTTGGTGAAGAAGGAAGTGGGGATTGCAGTTACAACAACATACCCAGTGTATCCCACAAATGAGGTCTGGGGAGGATAGAGTTTACGCAAACCTTACCTACCATAGGAGGTAGAGAGGTTGTTTTCGATAGACCAGCATACGTCCATAAACTCTTCAATGCAGAGGGGGACAGGAATATTGTGTTGGGTGATTCAGAAAATTCCAAGAGCCGTCAAGATTTTAGGTACTGTAGGCATATAAAGTTTGAGGAGGTCAAAGGGGCAATCTGTAAAATGAGGGGGAAGAACGATCAGGACAGATGGGATTCATGTGGATTTTTGAAAAAGAGCAGGTAAAGTAGGTATTGATGTCACTTTAAGGACGAGTTAAAATGCTCAAAGAATGGAGGTGGAGTACAATGATCCCATTGTACAAGAATAAAAGTGATATTCAAAATTACAACAACTATAGGAGTATTAAACTACTAAGCCACACTAGGGAGAGGGTGGTAGAGATGAAGGTGACGAAGGATGTGCCTATTTCTGAGAACCAATTCCAATTCATGTGGGGATGATCAACTCGGGAAATCATTCATCTTCTGAGGTGATCAACTCTGGAAATCATTCATTGACTTAGAATAGGCATTTGATAAAGTCCCAAGGAGGTTTTGTGGAGATGCTTGAAGTCTAGAGGTTAATCTTTGGCATATAGTAGAGCGATTAAGGACATGTACGATGGAATGAAAGCCCAAGTGAGATGATGGAAAGAGACTGGGAACACTTCCCTGTCGAGATGGGGTTGCATTAGGGATAAACTCTTAGCCCTTTTTTATTTGTCTTGATGATGGATGAATTGACATATACTCAAGGGGAGGTATCATGGTGTATGTTATTTACATATGACATAGTATTGATTGACGAGACACGTGTCGGAATTAACAATAGACTAGAGATGGACCCTAGAGTCTAAAGGTATCCGGTGAACAGGACTAAGAGAGTTCATGAAGTGTAAGTTCAATGACGCATCACAAGAGGAAGATGTGGAAGTGGGGATTGATACACATGTTATCCCCAAGAAGGAAGCTTCAAGTATTTCAAGGAGATGGGGAAATCGAATGTCACACATCTTATTGGAACAACTAGGATAAAATAGAGGCTGCTCACATCATGTGAAAAAACGTGTATTCAATAGGGTGGTTATTAGACACATGATGTTGTATGAGGCAGAGTGTTGACTAGTAATTCACACATTCAGAAGATGACAGTAGTGGAGACGAGGATGCTTAGATGGATGTGTGGGCATAGTAGGAGAGATAAAATTACGAATAAAGATATACGAAGCAAAGTGGGAGTGGCCTTAGTGGTGGACAAGAAGCGGGAAGCGAGACTAAGATAGTTCAGACATGTAAAGAGTAGCACAAAGATGCCCTAGTGAGGAGGAGGAGGTGCGAGAGGTTGGCAGTGATAGGTCTAAAGAGAGGTAGATGTAGACTAGAGAAAAGGTGATTAGACATGACATGGCGTATGTTCAACTCACCAAGGATAAACCTTAGATAGGAAAGGACTGAGGTCGAGGATTAGGGAGGAGGCTTAGAAGATAGTCGAATGATTTCTCTCTTTCTCATGGGAGAGCATGGTTCTAGCATAGAACACTTGTCTGCACCCTTTTTACTCATTAGTATTATTCTATTATTATTTTTTCTTCAATTGTATTATTCCCTCTGTTTCTTATACTTGAGTTATCTTAAATATTCTTGTTGTCAATATTTTTTTTCTACAGTATTTTCACCAGTTTTTCTCTTGTATTTGTCAAATCTGTTTTTGAAAACAGTTTCCTTGAGCTGAGAACCTGTTTACCTCACACAAAGTAGGGGTGAGGTTTAGTTTCAAAAAAAAGTATGGGTGAGGTTTGCGTGCACCTCCTCCTCCCTAGAGCCCATTGTGGGATAACACTACGCATGTTGTTATTGTAGGAATGAAAAACAGTTTGTCTTCACTTTTTACTCCAGAATCATTTGGAAATGGCAGGAAGAAAGAGAAGTAATAGAAGGTAGCAAACAGAAGTTAAAAGAAGGTGCTAACATAAGGAGGCAGACCTCCCAAAATCTAAGGCTAGACTCTACTTTTGGTACGGCAGGGAGGGCATTCATATCATTGTTGCCTCATATAAGAACTCTATACTCTATCCCAGAAGCTAAGGGGGAGCGATGACCCCATGCAAAAACAATGGCTCTCCTTGAGAATGAGTATTTTTATCTAAAGATTGTAAAAATGACAAAACTGTAATGATCTGACGAGGAGTAAGAGAAGGAAGCTCACAGTGCGATTAATAGCTCCAGGAAAACCCTCAAAGAAAGCTGGCCAACCACAGCCTGAGTTGAATTTTGTTGTGGACTTGTAGAGGGGAGTGCCGCATCCTGCACATTGGTAGACTCCTTCAGCAGAAAACTTGTCATACTCTCCGGTGCCTGGATACCTGTGAAGTAATTCTTTATGGTAAATTCTTCATCTATTAATTAATTAATAAGCATCATGGTCATTCCACTATGTTATTTTTCCTTGTCAAATATTTGAGTCTCGAAAGTAGAAGAAAATAAAAATATATTGAATCACAAGATTGGTGTTGAACTTTTATAAACAGACATGCTGAGCATACACGAGGAGAACAAATTCAAGCAACTCTGCTTGGAGAAGCTCTTATCTTGCATCATATCCAACCAGAGAGATGAGATTCTGAAGATTAGCATATAACAAGGCACACTTAAATGTGATAAACTTAGCTAACCAGCCTTCTACAACTAGGAGCTATGTCCTTGTGGATAGTCTATTGCTAAAAATGCTGCATGTAAGACATTAACAATATCCAGAATATGTAACAGGGTTTACTTCAAAGGTAACATAGCAATGAGTTAAATGTTAAGCATCACCGAATTGTGATAATCCTCATGCCAAAGTGGTGAACAAATTCTCCACAATGCTTGTTTGGAGGGACTCTCCCCTCACCTCTCACAAACACACACACATCTTAAGGAAAAAGATACTGACTGAAAAAGTGTCCAGGGAAAGCAAAAATTGTATTTAAGAACCCTCTGAAATTTGATTACATGACCCCTATTTTACACAAGATCCATCTAGTGTTCTTCGAATAAAAATGATTCTCATGATGAGTTTTCATTTCCAAAGCAATTCACTTTTTTATCAAGACCAAACGCAATTCCTTTTAGTAAATGTCATTAAACATCTGACATTCTCAAGATTTCTCGTCATTTAAACAGGATATTGGGTGAATTCAGAAAGAAACTCCACAAGTTTGCATACTACCCTTCATTAAACTTGGCACTTTCTCCCTGACTTTACACAAATATTAGAACCGAGTTTCAAATTATTCAGGAGAATTTATAGAAAATACAGAGTAGAGTCACGAAACTGCAGAAGCTCATTAAGGCCTCTTGCAATTTAAAACATTACAAAAAAATCTTGAAGTTATAAAAGCCTAGAACCGGTCACTGACATCAGTTTACAAGCTAAAAGCGTAAACGTGAAATAACAAGCATTTCTTATAATAAGTAAACTCGAGAGGAAAAACAAAATCTAGCATGAATTTAGTAAACGAACATCTAAAATGATCATCCAGATTGAGTTGTAGATCTAAAAAATATTAACAACTACTTGTATATTTCTAGCTAAAATTAGTAAAAACCGGAGCGATTAAAGAAGAAGAACATACTCAGTGCCTTTCTGTCTTAGAATACGGAACTGCTCAGGAGATAGAATTGCACGCCAGTCTTCCTCTGACTTGTGAACGGAGCCTGGTGCAGCCATAGCAACAACCCCACCTCTGAACCCTCTCTTACTTGAAGGAACAAATCCAGATGATGATGATGAAAACCTGAATTGGGTCTTGGGATGGCCACAAATGCTAACAACCCTTTTGGCTTGGAATCTCAAGAATGGGGTAGCGTTGAAAATCAGAGGGGTTGAAGAAGCAAAAGGTGAGATTTTGAGAATATGAGAACCCATCGAGATAAGATACTCCTATTATACTGTACTTTGTTTATTATTATTGGTCACGCAAAGACCAATTCTAAGTATTTGTGTAGTGAATCCATATACTTTCTCTAACTACCACCCCTTTGAAAGTTTTTTTTTCTTTTGGGCTTTTATTAAATCCATTAAAATTTGGGAAAAGAATCCAAATATGCCACAGAGCTTTGAGAAAAAACGTATTTATGACATATGCTAAAAAATTGGTTTATTAATGTCATTTTCGTTTGAAAAAAGGCTTATTTATATGTCATTATGGGTTAACTAAAAACTTATTTGATTTTGCAAAACCGTTATGTCCACATGGCAAAAATTTTGCTTGATTATGTGCTGAATTGCTAGTTGAATATTACGTGACAATTGATTATCCCTATTTTGGTGAAAATTGTTTGATAAGTATAAATCTAGACTTGTAAAATTAGAGGGTGGTTTTTTATATACTCTTGTCACTACTTCTTCGTTGTCAGTCTATGAGACATACTGAGTATATGTGGTTTCGTCTCATATTACACTTGTTACACTCCTTTGTGGTGCATAATTGATTCCAAATATGAGCACATCTTGTGGAGCTTTCTGAGTTGTTCCACGGCCCACACCTCCATCTATCTCTTTATTTATGTTGTTATTTTAGTATTTAGACAAAATATTTTTTACGTCTAGACTTGTCATTTTAATTTCAGACTTGCACCGTATTTAGAAGTTCTTGTACTTATTATACCAAATCTTTGGTGGTATTTTAGCTTTTCCGCATTTTATATTTGTGAAAGATTTAGAACCTGTTTGGAAAGTCATCTTGGTAATTGGATTTGGTGTAATTGGTGTAATTACTGTAATGTCTCATTTCTTTGAATTTACTTTTAATTGTGAAATGACTATTTTTCCCTTCCTCTTACCTTTTGCATGCTTAGTTTGGGTTGCGAAATTGGTTGGTGCGGTCCATCATGTGATCGAGTGTGTGTTTTTTTGTGATTTTGCCCCTTTTGAGTTGAGAATTTTTTATATGGTTGACTTTGGTTAACATTATGAGTTTCGCGCGTCGTATGAGAATTTCGTCAGTTTTATTGAGTCCGGAACGTCGAGTTTGGTCTAGTAAGGTGATCGATTAGAGTCCCGAGACCTTAGGTTGTGATTTAGATATTTAGGTAAAGAGTTGAATTTTTTGCCTAAATGGGTTCCAAGCCGGTAATAACCATATTTTTATTGAAATATGACGATCCCATTGGTTCCAAAACATATTTTCTGATGAATTTGCACTATTGGTTCGTGTTTATAGGATTCCAAATGAGTTTCGAGGGTAAAAAAATGTTTTCAAGGTTGTTGGTGCACACTTTTAGTGGCGAAAATAGACTTTTAACGACGAAATAATGAGTATTAGTGACAAAATTGCTGAGTTAAATATTTATTCGAACTCATTTCGTATTTTTGATATTTTGGGAGATAGAAGTCGGTTTGAGGTGATTTTTTATGCATTTTTCTTTCATAATCATTGGGTACGTATTTCTAACTCTATTTTACTCTTTTCCCAAGAATATCCCTTTCATATTTCATGATTTTTATCCATTAAGTTGAGATTTTAAACCCCAAAGTAGAGAAATAAAAAATTATTGATTTGAAGGTCGATTTGGAATGGGTTTTTATTGATTTTAAGGTCCTTGTATTGTGGGTAAACTAATCTTGACAAAAAATTTACGAAATTTCTCATTTTTTACTGCATTTCTAATGAGGGTTTCGGAATTTTTCTCCTAAAGTTGGAAAAGTAGTAAAAATTTTATTTAGAGCTCGATTCTTGCTTTTTAGTGGGTTTTTCAACCACGAACTCCGGCTTGTAAAACTTAATTTTCAACTAAAAATTTGATTTTTCCCTTATAATTTCCAAAGTGATTTTTGCAATATTTTACCCCCGATTTCAAATCTTATCAATATGGGTATCATTGGACTACGTTTGATAAACTCTTTCTATTCTTGATAGTTGAGGATCGTTTTTGTTAGCGTGTGGTTGAGGATTTACTCCGATAGAGTTGTTCGGGTGAAGTTTCGACCTTGAGGTAGGTTTGGCTTATCCTTCTCCTAGACTGGGATGGGTAATTGATCATTTTTATGTCTTAGGCTATGGGATGGGACCGTAGCATGTGATTTTTGGTTGTGAGTTGTATTGTGTTCCCCGTGTGGGGGCTTTATTATATTGTGTTGCCTGTGTGGGGGTTTGTATGTGTTGTTTAGCCTGTGTTGAGGCCTTAATTGTTGTTCTATTTGCTTTGAGAGCATATGATTCATGAGTTGCCTGTGAGAGAGGCTTGTAATGTTATTTGACTTGTAATGCCCGAGTGAGGGGCTGAGTTGGAAACTTTATAATGCTTTGAGTAAAAAAATGTTTTCTACATAAAATTTATTTATTTCAAATGAGGATGCATATCATGCTTTCCCACTATTTTTCATATGAGGATGCATATCATGATTCGTTTAAGTTTTGAGAAATTTAGACGGTTGATACATGTTGAGTTGACTATTGCCTCCATGTTAAATATGTGTTGTGATGCATCCATCCTCATTCATCATAACATGTTCTTGGGAAATTGAGAAAAAAAATGTGGAGATTCCTTTTGAGAAAGAAAATAAGACATATTTTTATATTCTTGAGCATGTTGAGGTGGCAAGTTGATGAGATATTGAGATTGTGATTTGGTATATGGACTACGAGTTCCCCATGAGTCCTGTCTAGGAGCCTTAGCTCGACAGGTTGTGCGACAACCTTGATTCCATTGTTCCACCACATCATTGTATCATCTCATTGCATTGTATTAATCATTTGAATTGCTTGACTTGCTCGTTCTATGGAAAATGTTGTGACCTTATGAGTTTACTTTACTCGCACCGTTCATTATAAATTGACAGCAGTGATGCCGGAATGGGACTTCTCTATATGCAGGTGGAAGTGTTCCTTAGTATTTCACAAGTTGATTTTTTTTTGCTCAATCAGCCAAACCTACTGAGTACTTATGGATTGTACTCACCCCCTACTTCAGCATAATTTTTTATGAAGATTCTAGTCAGGGTACTCCCTGCGGTGGCTGATCGTGTTTAGCTTTGGAGATCTTTTCGCTGTGGTGGTGAGATCTTGTTCCTGAATCATCATTAGTTCCATCCTTTATTTTCAGTCTTTGTTTCTTTCCGGAGACCTGTGATGTGTTGCATACTCTAAAGTTGTATTAGATGCTCTTTATACTTATTCTACCAGGTTTTGAGATATTCTTTGTTTTACTTTTCTATCGTTGGTGGCCTGAATTCCCTTCGGGAGTCTTGTTTGTGTGTTATTTTCGGCTTACACACCATTTTGGGAGTGTTCGAGGTGTGTGCCATCATGACCTCGACTTTTGGGTCGTGACAATTACACTGTCTAACCTATTTGGTTGGCCATGTATTTACTTGGTCACCAGGTAATTTGGTGTAATTGGCAAGGTATAATTATACTCTTCGATTCATAGGGAAGGACTGTGAATTGCTAGTAACTACATTATGTAATTACAAGTTGATTACTTTTTAGTTTATTCTTTTTATTTCTATTTTTATTTTTTTGTTTTAATTTATTTTTATTTCTCTTATTTTTTAAATTATTCTAAAAGTTTATTTTTTATTATTTATATTTCATTTCCTTCTCATTTTCAACATTTACTTCATGTGATTCCATGTAATTTTTGTATCATCTATTTTTTTATGCTATGTTTATTTTTTTCATTAGCATAATTTTATTTGTATTCTAACTTTTAAATTGAAGTAGAATTCATTGTTGAGTAAGGTTATAGACTTATGTTTTTCTTTTATTTTAAATCATATTTATGTATTTTATTTTGAAATTTGACATAAGAATATTATGTTAATTTTTTTAAAAAAAATTAGAACTTTTGTCATATTTTTCATTTGTTTTAGTAGTGTTTACTCGAGACTTCACATTGCAAGTCATTTATTTTTAGTTAGACTTGATAGATTATCTTTTTGTCAAATATTTTAATAATTTATGACATTTTATTTATAATATTAATCTTTTGACATATTTCATGATGTTCATAAAAAATCTATGATTAATTCAATTGAAATATAATAATTTAAAATATATATATCAATTTTTTAAAAATATTCGTTAAGAACATATGTTTATTAATTAATATATTTTCTAAAGACAATACATATCTTAAATATTTAATTCAATATTATTTATAAAGTTTCTTATTTTTCCAAAACAGTTGTGCATCCAAACAGTACATGTGTAATTACAGTGTAACTACACTGTGACAAACAAACATGTCAGTGTAATTACTAGGTTGTTTAATTACTAGGCTGATAATTACTACCCTAGTAATTACACAAATTCCAATTACCAGGTGGCTTTCCAAACATGCCCTTAGTGTTCACTATATTTTGCTTGCCACTTGCCTTTTCACTTTATTTATTAAGTTGAATTGGTAAATTTATTGGGTTGACTTACCTATCGATTGAAGACATTAGACATATGTGTATCATGACTTGTATTTTTGGATCGTGACAATTTGGTTCACTAGGTTCATTGATCGCACGAGTATAAGAGAAGAGTCTAGTAGAGTCTTGTGAATCGATGTGGAGACGTTCGTTACTTATCTTCAAGAGGCCATATGACTTTAGAAACCTTTCATTCTTTGATTCCTTATCATGTGTACGTGACTTGATTTAAGGCCAAAACTTCGTTGTTTTATTCTCTCACCAATGATGAGGAAATATTTCTAAATTAGACCCTAGTGGTAGGGGATGACATTATGTGGTATAGTATAGATATTGTGTAGTTAGCAAAATAACTTTATAATGAGCATTTCAATTTTAAAGAATGAAATTAATGCGCTTGGAAATAGTAAAAATGATTTGCTCGAGGTATGATTTAGACAAATGATATTTCAACTTGTTCAAACTTTTTATGAAAATTGTATGGCATGTTTATCAAACGATAAGTCAACAATTCAATAATAAGATGATACAATATGAATGTCTTGATGAAAAGTGTAAGATAGGGAGGATCAATTGATCAGATGAGAGTATAGTGATTATGACAAGGCTGTGAGAAAGGACAAAGACATGAAATGTGATCATTTGTGATGACGTTTGAGATGGTAAGACTTACTATAAGATTCATATAAAGGATTTCCTTTCTATTTATTTTTTGGAGTGGAGGTATACTAAAGATAATTTGAATAGTTCAAGTTGGGTGACATGATAACCACATTGGAATTCATTAATGGGAGTCAAGAGTGGGGATAAATCTAATAAATCAAGAGATTATAAAAGGCTAAATTGGATACCAGTCAGTAGGGACATTTAACGTCGCAGGTTAATGAAAGATAGTGATAAATTCATGTAGTGAGGAGCCTTTTAGATATTGAATTGAGGATCTGTAATATAATTTGAAGCTAAGAGGGAAGAATGATTCTTTAGTTAAAGGATTTTGACAATGATACTTTTGTGTATAAGAACATTCATAGAGATGTATGTATAGTAATTATAAATTGCTCTACAGATCATAGACCAATGGAATGGTGGTTGAGAATACTACATCAATAAATAACTAATTGTATTGGAGTAATCATGGTTGTCCAAGGTATTGTTCAGTATGTTCTCGATCAGCTATAGTTTTATCTCAAATGCAGATCTACTTTATTTTATGTAATTACGTACTTTATTTCAAGTTTGAATATGCTTTTCCTCTCTTCTTCTATGTCTTTACATATTTCTATACCCGTAGATAATTCTTAGTGGTATATCGATTACATCAATCTTGTGTTGTTGACTTAGTAGTACACGTGTGGACAAACTTAACTATTCTGAATGTGGTAGACGTCAACAACATATTGGATATAGATAGAATTTCTCCTTATCATGTAATTTCATACTATTATGCCAAGACAATAATCTAGATATGTCAAGTATTCCTAAACTGTAGTGGCAGGACCAGAGGCGTCCTTCATTATCCAAGCCCTCCCCCCATAATTTGTTGGGAAATTTGGAAGATGAGATGTGCTAACAAATTTGAGAAAGTTAAACCCTCTCCTTACAGAACTAATGTTAGTATCTTATTCACTCTTTTGCAGATCACGAGGAGGAAGTTTGGAAAAGCAAATATAGGGGAGACGTGGCAAAGTCTTTCCAACATTTTTTATGCCAATATTCACCAACATATCAGCAATCCCGTTAAATGGATTAAACCTCCTGCTAGGACTTTTAAACTCAATAGTGATGGTAGCTGCCTTCAAGGTTCTTGCGGAGGAGGAGGACTGATTCGAGACTCTTTTGGTCATACTATCTTTGCCTACTCGATCAATCTAGGGCCTGACACAAGCAACATGGCTGAAGCAGCAGCCTTACTATATGGCCTTAAATGGTGTGCGGATAAAGGTCTCACAAATGTCTGGGGGGAAACTGATTCTTTGCTCCTGGTAAATTGCTCCAATAAAGAATGGTGACCCCCTGGAGAATCAAAGATATGTTCCAAGAAATTATGAAAATAGTTGAAGATCATGGATATCACATAAATCATTGCTTTAGAGAAGCAAATAAACCTGCCGACAAACTTGCATCTCTTAGCCATGGCGCAGAGAAGATCCATGCCTTCAACTCCTTCTCCTCTCTCCCTAAGCAGGTTAGGGGTCTTATCAACATAGATAGATGGGAGTTCCCATATTTTCGAATGAAGCCAGTAAAGCCTTCTTATCTTCGAGCCTCCATAGCTTAAGCACATCATATCAAGTCCAGTTAAACTCCACAATAACTTGGACTTTTTTTGGTGTTACGTATTAGTAGAGCTTGTCTATAGCACCTCTACACTTTGATCATGTAAAAGTTTGGAATGCCAAACTCAAAGCTGTAATTTTTGCCATCATCAATGATCAAATTTGAAATTTTCTTTTTAAAAAAGTGAATTACATAATACAAATATATATCTGATTATAATATCCCCTCAAGTTGGAAGGGAGTACTTCACAACCAACTAACAACTAAACAATCTAACTCGTCCTCACTATGTCTCGTGGATACACGATGCAGACGTGACACATAAATTTTAGAGGTATCTGTTTGTGTAAAATGCCTGTATTAAATAATACATCCCCTTCTTTTAGATCTTCGACTGACGCCTCTAAAGAGTTACCTAGGTAGATCACAGGAAAAAGATTGTAGATCACTGGGATTTGAACACGTGAAGAAAAAAATGTATCTTTAAGATTAAACAGATTTATGAATCTCATTTTTACCAAAAATAAAAAAGAAGAAAACAATAGATGCAAGAATCTCAAATTCAGCAGTATACTTAGAAAGAAAAATAAAATAAAATCCACCAAAAGTAAGAGTAGAAAGTGGAATCTGAGTAAGTTCTTTTACTATACAAAACATAAAAGTGAACTAGAAATTAAACCAGCTTGGTCCATTTGCTAGCAACAATAAGCAAACAAACAAAAATGAGAATATACAATAGAAGGCCAAACATTGCAACTTTATGTAATTATTTGTTTCTCCTTGAATGTTAGTAAAAGAAGCAAGTTTCTTGAGCAAAAATGTGAATCACAGGCCATAGTCAATGAATTAAATATTCTTTCAAAATAAAAATACATTTCATTGATGATAACGATCTTTACATAGTTAACAACATCAAAGTTAAAAATAAAGATTCGGAATCTAACAACTTTTGAATTAGAAAATTCAAATATTTACCTCTCTTTCAACTTCAGCAGTCTAATGTTTTCTCATAGAGAGATTTTAATTGGATATTTTAGGAAAGTCTGAACAAGGTTTAAATAAGATGCGATTATATTACTGTGACTAGTTTAGAAAAGGCAATAGTCAATTTTGTAGAGAGTTACATAACCAAGACAACATATGGCCTCAAAGCACGAGTTGATTATAAGTGAAGCAAAGCAACAATGTATATCTTGCACAGACAACAACAATCAATATGGAATATACTTTCATTACAATATCAAGTCAGGTTTCTTTGCAATTGAAATAGTGAAATGCGAATACGAAACATAAAATTGGAAAAAGTAATCTTAAATTATTCTACTTTTTTTCTTATCTATAGTATGATGTACTATTTTATAGGGCAATTCTCATTACCTCTGCCCTCAAAAACTTCATCAATAGTTAACATTTATCATCCACTCAAGACATTTCCGTGGGTTAACAGGGTAGCAGGCAGATCATCGGGTTCCAAAACTTGTTTCATCACTCACTCTTTCTCTGGGCTAACAGAGGAAAGATCAACAGACTCTAAAATTCTTCAGTCACATCACCTACAACATTTTGCGTCATTTCATCCCTCAAAAAAACTTTCAGATAGTAATCACCACTTAAAGTTTTTCATTGTTGAAGTATGGCTTGACTGAACTAGCACTTTCATGATGGCAGACGACAAATATATGTCAGCCCAGCAAAGACGTCTCAATAAAATTACTAGTTTAAAGCTAAATTATAATAAGAGACCTTAAATATATACATACATGAACAAAATTATTATTAATTTAGGTTTATGTTTTTTTTTAAATTCTTACATAGTACGTTTACTTCACATAGTAATACTATTATTTATAAAAGTAAGAAGTTGTTCTAATTAATAAGAGCTTAAACATTTGTTTGCAATACTTCACGTTGGATGTTGATATATAAACTTTATTTATTAATATGAAGATTTGAGTTGTTTAATTCTAAATTCTAAAAAATTTCGGACAAACTGTAGATAGTTCTTCTTTTTTTTAAAAAATAATAATTAAATTTTGTATTTTCTTTAGCGTGAAAATCATTTACACTACGAACTTTACTTTAAAAATCAAACTCCCCTCAACTTTGAGAAATAATCATTCTCCTCCCTTTTTTCTAATTAATTTTTTTGCAATACATCACGTTGGATGTTGATATAATAACTTTATTTATTAATATGAAGATTTGAGTTGTTTAATTCAAAATTCTAAAATATTTCTGACAAAAAGTAGATAGTTCTTTTTTTTTTTAAATAATAAATTTTGTATTTTCTTTAGCGTGAAAATCATTTGGACTTTAGTTTAAAAATCAAACTCCCTTCAACTTTAATAAATAATCATTCTCCCCCCTTTTTCCTAATTGATTTTTTTAATGTCTATTCTACTTGTTACTTCCAAACGCACACACAAGTGTACATGGTCGTGCAAGTAATAAAGTAGCCCTTTTTAAGAGCCGGATGGCGTACCCACATAGACTTAAGATTTAATGATATTTGATTTTTCCAATAACTGAAATTTAAAGTAAGTGTCTTCAGAAAAGTTGATGAATGATTCTAAATTATCGAATATTCAAAGTAAACGAAACTAACTAATACGATTAATTTTGGGTTGGAGTTAAAACAATGACTTAGGAAACTCCAGGGCTACAACCTACTTTGAATTCATGCATACTATCTCCTTTAATGGACTTCAATTGGTTATCAAATCAATGATTTACAGGGTTAAATGTATGATCATGGTCTCCCGACTTCTAATCGTCTGTTCTAATTAATAATCTAACTACATCATTGAGTGGGGATAGACTGAACCAATTACCGAGCATTACATTTTCACCCTATTTATCAACCCTAATTCTAGAGAAGATCATGCTCCTTTTATACCACGTTCTATCCTCTTATTCCTCTCCCAAGTTCAATTTAGACAATAGGCTTATTTCAATGGTGGTCAATCACAAAATACTAAATCAAGAACAAAAGAGCAATTTATGCGACAACCAACTTCAATCCATCAAATTCAATAATATACAATCATCATGTAGCCACAACCCTACAACAAGAAAATTTAGTTACTCATAATGTGATTCTCAATCTTCAAGTATTTAATATTCATAAGAGAAATCGATAAAATTAAAGAGTAGGAATGAACCCTAAAATTGAAGACAATAGTTCTCCAAGTCATCGCTCTCCAAAAGCCATAAAAGGAATAATTAAAATGACAAAATCAAAGTCTATTTATAATTTGAGAAAAGTCGATAGAAAATTAGTCCCCAGGTCCGGGATGTGTAGGTGCTTGCGAATTTAGATTTTCTTGAACTCTTCCCCTCCACAATGCGGAGAGGATACATAGTCCTCTGTCTCAGCATCATCAATGTGGCAATGATAATCAGCGGAGAAGGCACGAAACTAGGGTCTTCTCATGAACTTTCTTTAAATCTTTTGCTACTTTATCTTTCATGCTTTTGTTCTCGGGCCCAACTTTACTTCACGTACAACAACTTTTGTTTGTTTTCTCTTGTTTCCCAACCTACAGTCACTAATCATAACAGTTAATCATAATGCAATAACATGACTCAAACACTATCAATAAAATGAGAATTTGTCCTCAAACTTGGCTAAAGTATGAGTGTTATTTGGCTCCTAGATATATAAATATGCCCAAGATCACTACCCTCACATTATAAACCTTTTTTTTTATATTTCTTTTAAATCATAATATTTTTATTTTTAATCTATATAACAATTTTTTTGTCAAAAAAAATATTAATTTCTTTCAACAAAGAAAAAGGAAAAACATTGATCGAGTATATAATTTAATGTCATTCTATAATTAAACAAATGAACAAAATAAAAAATAATGTTATTAATTTTAACGAAATCTATAATCTGATAACCTTATAAACATATTTTGATGCAAGTAATAAAAATAAAGATATATATCATAACAACTTTTTAAATGATTATCTATTATATTGTAAATATATTTTAAATGACAATTTAGAAACTATTTCATTAATGACAATCAATTTTTTTTATCTATATAGATAACAGAGAATAAGAGATAGGCATAATTACATAAACATGCCCTTTAAAGTTGCCTTCAATTGTCATCTACGCCCTTCAACTTTGGGTGTACACAAGTAGAACTAAATTTGAACAAGTAGACACACGTGTTCTACATGACAATTCGTGTGAGATACACTCAAATTTATAGTATTATGTCATATATGAAACATATTATGCTATGTGTGGGACACGTCTGTCTGTTTGTTCAACTTTATACAAGTTTAAATGTCTACTTGTGCACACCCATAAGTTAGAGGAAATAGATGTCAGTTGAATCCAAATTAAAGCACGTTAATGTATTATGCCTAAGAGATAAATGAAAATTACATATGCATGCACATAATACATACATACTTAATGTATGTAACATTAAAATAACAATCATAAAAAGTTAACAGTAAATTTTGCAACAACCTACTATTTTATAAAACTAATGAACTTAAATAAAAACATATAGATACAAAGGTTAAAAAAATAAAATATTATATATTGTTCTAAGGATTTTGATTGTATAACCACAACTCTTCCTCGTACATATCTGATCACCACCCCAATTTATTTGGACCCTTACATGATCACATGACTTGTTTAAACTAGTTTAATCGGATAAATTTCAAAAATATAATTTATTATTAATTAATTGTTTTCTTTTTAAAATTTTACTAGTTATGGTCTATATATAAGTATCATATTCTAGTATGTGCAGTATCGATAATTCTTTAACATAGATATAAACCCAAATATACCTTACTAATGTCCGATTGTAAATATCATTGGTCAGACATACACCACGCACATAGAGATGTATTGATTGTATAAAGGGTCTATAAATTTTGACAACCAGTAAATATTTAGATATTCAAGTTTTACAAAGGTAACAAAAGTTCAAATTGCTACTTTTTCAACGGTAACATCTGATTTTTTGACAATTTTTAAGGAATCGTTTGGTAGAGTGTATATTCAAATTATTCTTACGAATACCATGAATTTTCTAATTCATGCATTAAAATCATTGCTTTATAAATACCATGAATTTTCATATAGTAATAATACACAACTTAATACACAACGAGTGAACTCGATAATATACATTAATAGATAGTGTACAAAATGTATGTCATCTTTTGATTGAGATCACGAGTAATTTTGATAATAGGTGACATTAAGTTGACCAAAATGCTGAGGTCTAAAAAAAAGCGCTAGCTTGAGATCTCCAGTATCTTAATTACAAAAACAAATTCAATAAAGCTCATTTAAGATTTATTGTTGTTCATACATGTGGTTCTCTTGCAAATTGAACATTTGTTCCTTCTCTTGCTCTTGAAATTCTCACCGACATCCTTGACATGTTTTTTTATTTTGCTTTAAAGCTTGGTATCAACAAGAGGTCGAAGAATCTTCACATTAAGCAATTCTTGTGGCACACACCATTCCGACTCGAGAGGGACAACATCAATAGAATCCAAATATGCAAGGAGGTATGCTTCAACTTTAAGCAAAGACGAAGAGTACTCATGGATGCTCATACCAAACTCATTGCTATGCTTCGAACGCAAAATAGTCATCGCGTGAACACACAGTATCTTGATCAAGTCATATTCACTACAAGAACATGTATTTTCTAGTCCACATTGGCAGTAACACCTGCGCCGAACACAGTAAATTGATTGTCGTTCATGGTTATGTTCTCCACATACAAGGAGTCGCCCTCGATAAAAAAAATTCTTGCGATCTTTTCGGCTGCCGACACCCTTTTATTACCCTTTGATTTGAGGATATGTGCATGTCTCTAACTGAACAATTCTTCAAACTTCTTAGCAATCAAACTAAATATAGATGTCACGGGGTACTCTCTTTCGTCTATCAACATAGCTTTGAGTGGCTCGGTAATATTTGTGGTCATCACATTATATCTATTGCCAGAAAAATGTGCCCGCTTTACTTCTCAAAACCAATTTCATTCTCAAGGACGATGGTTGTCTCAGGGATTTTGTTCTTGAATTCTACAAAATGATTGTTAAACTCCTCCAAAGAATAAGTCTTTGCCGCATTGTAGTATAGATAGAGGGAATCTCCACAATGATGATTTACGCGGAGATTTTTGCCGAGGTGCCTCATACAATATCCGTGGTGAGCATGGTTGTAAACTTTCATAGTATCGTTGACGATGCTCTTATGTCTATCGGAGATAAAGCACAAATTCGATTTATTGACCACAATCTCTTTCAACTTCTCAAAGAAGAATGTCCAAGATGCATCATTCTCTTTGTCCACGACACAAAAGACAATTGGATAAACATGATTCTCCGTATCTTATGAAACAATGCTCAATAGCACGCCATCATATTTACATGTAAGTGAGTGTCATCGACCGCAATTACCTTTCTCATGTGGGTAATCCCCTAATGCAAGCACCGAAGGCCAAGAAATAATATATGAACTTATGATTATCCCCGTTTACCATGATACTATATCTAGAACCACATTAAGAGTTTTCATTATGTAGGAAAAAATCAGTAAGCATGAATATCGGTTCTCCGCTGTCCCTCAGACCATTTCCTTGGCAACCACACCTCCCTTCCAATATTTCCAATAGCTTGAACTACAACGAAAAGAACTAAACATAGCCCTTTGAATCTCTTTAACATTTGGACCCTTGCCACCATGTTACAGATTTACACAAAGTGAAGCAATAACTATGATTGAGATTTTTCTATAGCTACTGTTGGCATGTTCAATGCCACAACTGTGCTCGCCAATGTACTTGTAGATACGAAATCTGTCCGAACACTCATATTTCTTCGCCTGCAACATTCATGCACAGTTGTGAGATACACATTTTACCTTTAAGTATTTAGTACAACTCTTCATAGTAGCAAAATCAAAAGATTTATTTATCGCCATTTTGGCTGATAACAATTGCAGTTCATTATTGCTACTGAAAGTTTAATTTATGCATAAGTTAGTTGTATCGGAGAAGGAATGGTTGGATTGTGATCCCAATTCCTGTTCTCCCTACATTTTTTCACAACATTCGTGTTTGGAATCTTCCGCATCTATTGGCTGATTTTCTACATTCATTGGATGATCATGTATATTCATTGAATGACCCCCCAAGCTCTCATTTGAGTAATCACCCAAGCTCTCCTTTGAATGATCACCCAAGTTTTCATTTCCAATCGAATCATTGTCGTCGTTAAATGAATTCGTTGGTTCAATTGGAGGCCTCACATTGACATTTAATAGACAGGTTGATACCTCTTCTTTACTCACACTTCTACTAGTAGAAAAAATAAAAAAATAAAAAAGAAGAAAAAGAAAGAAAGACAATTTTTTTTACTTACTTTTGGTAAATTTGAAAGATTGAAATATATTGTCCAAAATTATATTATTTTCATTCACTTTTAATTGTCATTTTCTTTTCTTCCAAAATTATACTATTTTCATTCACTTTTAATTGTCAGTTGTCATAGTTTTCTTTTTTAGAATCAAACGATAATAATTTTGACTAACATTTTATGATGTATTTTTTATCATATTGATATGCAAAAAATTGAAATTTATAGTATTTTTCATATAATTTTTGAATATTTAAATTTTTTGTTTGAAATATCAGATTAATATAATTTAATTTAACTTAACTTTAAAAATTAATTAAATTGACTTTCAAAAATCATAACATGACAATTAAAAGTAGACAAGAGGAATTCCAAAGTTTATTAATTTGTAATTAGAAGTAGGATGTGTGCCAAAAGTGAAAAGGAAACCCCAAAACGTGACGACTTAGGAATCCTTGTAGTGTTGGCACGTTTGTGTGATGAGCATGCTACGTGTTCAACTTTCCAATATGCTGATCTTATATAGCTTTCATCTAAATAACAATTTTTTCCCTCTCATTCTCCTCAAGCTTTTCAGTTTTTGATTATTATTTTATACCCCAAATAATTAGTTATTGATATAAATTTCAGAGTTTGAAATTATGAACAAACCTCCAAAGTACACTACTCCATACCCCGCTCAAGGTATTTACTATAATACTCCATATATTATTTCAATATATTCCCTATTTGAGGCATTTTTTTTTGTAAAATCTGTTCCAATAAAAATATCACCTAGTAGAAATAATTTATCATTAAAATTTCTTTGATTTACCTACACACAAATATTTAAGAATTAGAATTTCAAAAGTGTTACAATTTTTTTTCTTAAACCTCATGTCAAATCAAATAGTGCCACATGAAATGAGACGGAATGAGTATTTGATTATTTTAGAAATTATAACATTCACTATATTTTATATTATTTGAAAAATTAGAAAATTATCATAGAGATTGAAACATTCAGTGCATTGAATTTTAAGACTATAATTTGTTACTCTAGTTTTTCTTTTCTGTTTTGATTATTTATTTTTCTCGATTCGAAATTTGTTGTTTACCGTACAGGTTATTATCAGGGTGGTCCTCCTCCAGTGATGCCTCCTCCGACATATGCTGCTCCTCCACCTCGCAAAAATAGAGGTTTTCTTAAGGGATGGTACGTAATCTTTCATTAAATAATTTTTCTCCTACTTAACTTATTCTCCCTAATTCATATCTATATATATTAATCGGAAAATGATTAAAAATACATTCGAACTATTCAAAATAGCTTATATTTATCCTTTATTTAATTTTGGTATAAAAAATACCTTTTTCATCTATTTTTTGGACAAATATATTTACGGTGTTAGCCTTGCCACTAGACATTTATGTGATGGTGAATCTCATCCTATCAACAACTGATCTTTCCTAACATATTATTGTCCAAGTAAGGTTTCATGGTGTATATATGAGTTTATAACTCTTATATTTTAACTTGATGTTGGCTTGTATTAGTTCACCACTAATTAGGAGACAGATCCCTTCAGTGTACTAGTAATTAATGTGAATGCTTACTCAATGGGAAAAAAATCACGATCTGTCGCATAAAAATTTTCAAAACTCTAACAACTTCAAGCAACTCATTAATACAAACTAGAGTGTTCACAAATAATTAAAATTTTAATCCCACCCACCTTGTAATACCTCTATTACAAGACACAAAATAATAACCCTATTGCCCACCATATCAAATATTCTAGTTAACATGGACATTTAACAACTACAATTCGGCTAACTGTAGACACCAACTCAACTCACAATGATATGAACTGACATGATTTGTTATCCTTATAACATATGAATAGATCTACAATATGAGAGCACAAGACACACAACTCAACTAACAACTTAAGATACTTGCAACATTCGATCAGGTTCTTTGCTGCGTATGAGAGTAATTTTTCCTTGAGAATGACTTTTGCTTTGAATATTTTTATTGCAAAATTGGTTTTTGTCAATATATCCAATGAATAAGAAAGAAAACAATCTTGTAGCACACCCTTGATCGAGGACTAGGACTGTTGTTCTTTCTGCGCCTCTGTTGCAGTTCCCACCTTCGGTTCTTGCAGCTGTTGCACGTCATTGACATGTTCTGTACGGTGAAAACTCTAAGGATCAGATTCCTTTGCTGAGCAATTTATTAAAGGGAAAATGATGAAAAATATTCCTCAACTTTGTTTTATTGGTTGACTATGTCTTTACCGTTAAAACAAAGTCTTCTTATTTGTGTCGTTACTAATTTCATCATATGTACCCCTCGGATGGAAAGCCCCAAATTGACCAAAATTATTCAATTTCAATTGAAATTACCCGATTTCATTTTTTTTACCCAAATTTGAATCAACCCACAAAACAAAACTCATGACAAATTAAATTCCAAAATCAAATTCTTCTTCATCTTCTTCCTTCCTAAATAAAAAAAATATTTTCATCTTTTTGCTCCATAAAAACTTCATACCTTTGCAACAACATATATTCTTGTGGATTCATCTGCTTATCGATTTAATTTTCTTACTTTAACATAATGAGAGATAAAGAAGATACACCCAACAGTAACCAAGTATACCTAGAGGCAATTTCACTCTCCCAACACGATGCATATCATAAATAAATTCAGGCCTCATAATTACGCTTGCAAAAACGCTAGTTAAATTGGACTCTTGAACTGTGGAAATAGACAAATTACAACTCTCAATGTTAAGTCGTCATGAGCCTTTGCAATTACATACACAGACATGCTTCCAAGGGGATCACCATACCTGACTGATCATATCCCCTCACTTTGAAAATTTTAAATTGCTAGCTAACATAAATATGTAACTCTAGAGGAAAGAGCACAACTTGTCTACAATCCATTGAGTTCTTGCCGATTTGGGTTCTCATAAGAGATTGCCGATTTGGGTTCTCATAGGAGATGGGTTTTGGGAGAAGATGATGGGTGCTTTGAGATGGAGAGATAGGTTTGGGTTAAGTTAGTTGGGTTGGATTTGAGTTAAAAAGGATAATTGGGTAATTTCAATTGAAATCGGGTTAATTTGGGTCGATTTGGGGATTTCGGTCAATTGAGGGGTATAAATGATGAAATTAGTAATGGTAGGGGTAAGAATAACTTCATTTTAACGGTATGGTATTGTTAACCAATAAAACAAAGTTAAGAGGTATTTTTGACCTTTTTCCCTTTATTAAATTATCAAAACTAAAAATATAACACTTGATATGAATACATCGTAACTTGCTCTATTTTAATTTGAGATAATGATAAAAAAACACACCTAAACTATCTTTTTTTTAGTTTCATACATAAACTATTGAAAGTGTGAGTTTTACATCTAAATTATCACTTATTAATTTGAGAAATACACCTCTCTTTTATTACACTCTCATCATGATGTCTGTAATACACTCTCTTTTATTTTAAAAAAATTGACACATCACACATGGACAAAACATTTCACCTTGACAAAAATTAAACATATTATTAGGATTAGTTAAAGTTAAAGATTAAAGTATTACTATTCCCCTAAAAAATTATAAAATAAAATGTAAAATATTATTTTACCTCACTCCACCACTTCTTCTCACCATATTTTCCTCACCCCAATTTTTTTTAGAAGTTCCACCCCACGTCCCCACCCCACATAGAAAAAAAAAAATTAACTTGCTGCAAGATTTTTTTTTAAATAAAATTTTATTTCTGTTACATTCGGTAAGCAAGTAGAAAAAAAAATTCTTAAAAATATATGTACACATTTAACATAAAATGAGAAAAATGTAAAAAAATAAAATAAATTAGTAGGAGAGGGTTAGATGGGGTGAGGTAGAATTTTATTTTATTTTATTTTCTTAAAGGAGGAGTGGGGGAGGGGGTTAGGTTTGTGTTTTGAAAAAAATATTTTATAACTGAATTTTAAAAAATAAAAGGACGGGCGATTCTCGGACAAGGGGGAGAAAATAGTGGAGTTGGGTAAGAAAAATATTTTAATTTTTAAAAAATAATTAATTTTCGGGATAGTAATACTTTAATTTTTAGTGTTTAATTAATATTAATAGTTTATTTAATTTTTATCAATGTGAAATATTTATTCATGTGGAATGCCATGTGGTAAGATTTTTGTAAATATAAAAGAGAGTGTATTACACAAATTCCATGTGACAATGTTTTTGCAAATAAAAGAAAATATATTACACACATCAATCATCAGTATAAGTGATAGTTTAAGTATGAAACGTACACTCACAGAAATTTAAATATGAAACTTAAAAAAAAAGGAATAATTTAGATGTATTTTTTACCCTTTATCTCTTTAAATTTTGATTTTTGTCTTTCGATATGAGATGTCAATAGAGAAAGGGGTTGCCGTTAACGGACAAGATGAATACTGAACATGTATGTTAAAGGAAACTCCCCTGAAAAGGTAAATAAAATACATGGCATAAAAGAACAAATAAATTAAAAATAAAGTCACGTCTAGTAAATAAGAATAATTATTAATAATGACTTATGAGTTTGTATTTTGATATTTTTTTATAGATTAATGGTACGTAAAATAAGATTATTTTCTAAATAGTTTCTGCATTAAAGAAAGAAGATTGGATATTCTACTTATATATAAGAGTGAGTTTATGATGGGACATTTGAATGTCCCATCATAAAACTCCCTATAATAATATTCTACTTATATTCTACTTTTTTTCTACTATATAATATATATAATATATTCTATTTTTATTTTTTTATTCTACTTATATATAAGAGTGAGTTTATGATGGGACATTTGAATGTCCCATCATAAACTCCCTATATAATATTCTACTTATATTCTACTTTTTTTCTACTATATAATATATATAATATATTCTATTTTTATTTTTTTATTCTACTTATATATAAGAGTGAGTTTATGATGGGACATTTGAATGTCCCATCATAAACTCCCTATATAATATTCTACTTATATTCTACTTTTTTTCTACTATATAATATATATAATATATTCTATTTTTATTTTTTTATTCTACTTATATATAAGAGTGAGTTTATGATGGGACATTTGAATGTCCCATCATAAACTCCCTATATAATATTCTACTTATATTCTACTTTTTTTCTACTATATAATATATATAATATATTCTATTTTTATTTTTTTATTCTACTTATATATAAGAGTGAGTTTATGATGGGACATTTGAATGTCCCATCATAAACTCCCTATATAATATTCTACTTATATTCTACTTTTTTTCTACTATATAATATATATAATATATTCTATTTTTATTTTTTTATTCTACTTATATATAAGAGTGAGTTTATGATGGGACATTTGAATGTCCCATCATAAACTCCCTATATAATATTCTACTTATATTCTACTTTTTTTCTACTATATAATATATATAATATATTCTATTTTTATTTTTTTATTCTACTTATATATAAGAGTGAGTTTATGATGGGACATTTGAATGTCCCATCATAAACTCCCTATATAATATTCTACTTATATTCTACTTTTTTTCTACTATATAATATATATAATATATTCTATTTTTATTTTTTTATTCTACTTATATATAAGAGTGAGTTTATGATGGGACATTTGAATGTCCCATCATAAACTCCCTATATAATATTCTACTTATATTCTACTTTTTTTCTACTATATAATATATATAATATATTGTTTTGAAAAAAAAATACAAAAAATTCCGCTGATTCTTGAAGTGAATCTATCGTAAAAATACTATAAATCATGATAATTGACAACATAAAATATGTTTTGAAAAAAAAATACAAAAAATTCCGCTGATTCTTGAAGTGAATCTATCGTAAAAATACTATAAATCATGATAATTGACAACATAAAATATGTTTTGAAAAAAAAATACAAAAAATTCCGCTGATTCTTGAAGTGAATCTATCGTAAAAATACTATAAATCATGATAATTGACAACATAAAATATGTTTTGAAAAAGATACAAAAAATTGCACTGATTCTTGAAGTTAATCTATCGTAAAAATACTATAAATCATGATAATTGACAACATAAAATATGTTTTGAAAAAGATACAAAAAATTGCACTGATTCTTGAAGTTAATCTATCGTAAAAATACTATAAATCATGATAATTGACAACATAAAATATGTTTTGAAAAAGATACAAAAAATTCCATTGATTCTTGAAGTTAATCTATCGTAAAAATACTATAAATCATGATAATTGACAACATAAAATATTTCAAAAATAAATACATTTTAAAAAATTCGATTGATTCTTGAAATTAATCTATCGTTAAAAATTATGTATAAAATACAATTAATCGTGATAATTGACAACTTAAAATATTTATTAAAAAAACAGAAAAAAAAATTGACTGATTCTTAAAATTAAATCGTGATAATTGACAACATAAAATTGTTCAAAAATATTGTATGTGGGTAGTCTTATTGTGCCTTGAATAGCGTCAAAGAAAGTACAAGTTTGTGATAAAAAAACTTATTCCTTTATCCACGCAAACAATCGCTTCAAAAACTTCGTTATTAGCTCCAAAACATACCATTTATGTTATTGGGCCTGTGCATAGCACGGGCAACAAAATCTAGTATTTGAACAAAAAGACAGTTGATTTCTTTTAATCTTTCTTTATCTTACAAACGCCCTATTTTGACTTGGCGAAAATTTGGAGTATGTATCATTTTTTTTATTTTATATAACTTAACTTGGGGTCCCATTAATTAACAACTTGCAAATTATCTTACTTTATTTGCATGCTAAAATTTGTTTCACAAAATTTGATAATGAACTTGAACTTAATTTGTGGTGGTTTAAAAATATATCTTAATTATAAATAATTCTTTCTTTTGTTACTAAAATTCATTTGAACTTGAAAATTTTAGTTGAACCTATGATTTTAAATTTTTTAAAAAGTTCTATTTAAAACCCACCAAAAGAAAATAACTTCATTAAATGCATAAAAAATTAGAACACAACGGTATTTTTGACACCAAAGCAAATGGAGGGTAAAATTGAGATATTTTTGATAGTTTGAGGGGTTTTTTACCCCGTTATTTGCCATGTTGGACTGCCATGTCAGCGGCTTATATATATATATATATATATATATATTGGTTGTAAAGGTATTTGTGGTTCGAAAATTAGATGGAGAGTGTATTATTGATATGAAAAAATAAAAAGAGGATAAACGGGAGTTATTTCAAATAGTTTGAAGATATTATTGACCCTTTTTTGTATATTTATTATAGATAACTGAATACATGTCTTTAATTCACATGAAGGGAAAATATTTTTCCAGAAAAAAAGTTGTTTACTATTCACTCTCTCAAATATTTAAAACATACGCGGAAAATAAATAAATTTAAGAAGTATTTTCATTCTCGCTCACACCAAACACTCATAGTTTGAGTTATCATTATGTTTCTAATGATGGGATTAAATACAACAATCAAATAGTTTATATTAGATTAATGATTTGATTTGGCAAGAATTTGGAAACCAAATTAAGAGTTTGTTTAATATTGTTGTTGCGAGGCCAAAAATACTTATTTTGACTAAAAAATATTTTATTTGGAAAAATTAAGGTGTTTGGCGAATTAGGTAAAATTACTTTTAATTAGAAGTAGAAACAGTTTTTTTGTTGTTGGAAAGAAGCTAGAAATTTGTGCTTCTTAAAAAGAGCAGAAACAAAAAATTGTTTTTTCAAGACCAAACTATCATTGCTTTATTATTTTTGTGGTGAATTTTCATATGTAGTGATTAGATTTGTGGAATGATTTTTAAATTTATTTTGCGTAATATTTTTAATTATATTTAAATTATTATGGTAATATTAAATTAATATTTAATTTATTTTTATTTATCTACGTATAATATTGATTGAAAACTTGAATATGTATAATTTAATTAAAAAAAAATTAATTTCAAATTTTATAATAGATACTTGAAATAATTTCCTCTCTATAAAATAATCTTAATGTTAAAAGTATATTGATACTTATCCTTTTTCGTAATTTGACTCTCAAAAACACTTTTTAAAAATGATTAGTCAAACATAATCTGCAAATCAAAGACATTTTTCAAACGAATTAATCAAATACAAATTATTATTTTTCGAAAAAACTTTTCTAAAAAGCCATTTTAAAAAATATGTTTCTAAAGATAAGTTATTTTTAGTAGCAATGTCAAGCATGCTCTAAAGGAAGTTTATATGACATTCTTAAAACAATTTCCTCCCATTTCTCTCCATTTAGTTATGATTGTTATAATACATTTAAATTCCCCCCTTTTGTTTGCAGCCTGGCAGCATTGTGTTGTTGTTGCCTCCTAGACGAGTGTTGCTGTGACCCCTCAGACGTCTTCTTTCTCTGCTAAAATTCAATCACATGGAGACAAAGTCCTTAGTTTTTTATTTTCTTCCGATGAGATATATTTTATGCAAATAAATTCTCTTAGGATCAACCTTTGTTGTATAAGAAGATGATACGTCTAATAATTTCTCGCTAATTCTGTTAACTTATTTCACCAGCTTGTGTGGGCACCTACTCTAATATTTAGATAGGAGAATCCTAAACCTCGAATCAAAACATGAAATGTGGGAATGAACAAAATATAAATTAAACACCCTATTGTAATACAAAATTACTCTCAAACTTGAATAAAACATAGTACTTTTGAGAAACATATGAAATCAACTAGTCTAAACAAGTACAAGAGCTTTTAAGAAATTACAATATTTAAAATAATAAGACACAACTTTCACCATAAAGAACGAGAGGTAGAAGTTGCCGGAGTAAGAAAACTTTTAACAATTAGAGTAAGAAAACTTTTAAATATTATCGTTGTGATTGAGTAGGACACATAAAAAGATACTACCAAGCCAAAATAGCAATATAACTGCAACTAAGAAAGCTATTGAAGAAGAAAAAGACTAGAAAAGGTTCTTAGTAGCTGAGACTCGAGCTATAGATACCATGACTTCATTTTTAAAAGAGTTTGGATCGTAGATTCAAGGTATAATACAACCAGTTATGTGGAAAAGCAAGACACCGATGTCATCAACAATAAGCAAGAAAATTCAAAAGGCATTAAAAAAAATGACAGTAACTTCTATCGAGGAAATTAAAAATACAGAATCTGAAACGGATAACAAAAATCTAAAAGTAAAGAGTGTTGAAGAAGAATTCGAGTCGGCAGTGTTTGAAACTATATATGCTAGTGGTGATATTTTTTCCAGAGAAAGGATGTAGTGAAAGCTAAAGTCTCTTGTCAGTTATCTTTTATATCGAAGTCAACCATGGGGTTAGAGCAAATGTTGGAAGCAAATGAAGAAGATGAGATCAAATAGATGAAGAAGCTCACCTTGAAGGTCAAATTTTAGGTGGAGAGACAGACAACATAATATTTGGAAGCTCTAAAGCTGTTAAACATGTTATTGAAGAGCTAGAAAGGAAATCTGATTGTGGATCCTATTATGGTGCTAAGACTTCACAGGATATTGGTAATCATATCATCGCTGACTCAAATGAGAAGGCTTATACTGATAAAAACTCTTTGTGTTATAGAGTTGTGTTAGTAGGAGATTGTAACGATCGGATTTTGTCGTTATAGAAAAGCCAATGGGGAAAATTTTTGGGTCGGCAAAACTTTTTCGTAGTGACTTGAAATTTCCCAACCTAGTTCAAAATTGGATGAAATCGGAGTCATTAAGGTGTAGGGAAATCTGGTAACAATCGGGTGAATTATTTATGATTTTGATTACATGAGTAGTTAGATAAGTCGTTAAGGAATCCGTAATGACTTTACCGAAGTGAATTTAGGTGAGTAGAACTCCCGAAATCGATCTTAGCGTGAATGGTATTTTTTGAGCGTCGTCGGTTAAAGGTGTGTTGTGAAATAGGGATCTTGGAATTATTAAAATAGCTCACTGGTTCCGTGCAAGTTGCTGGGGCGAGATTTCTGCCGCCAGGGCAGGGCCGATGTAGCGGGGTGAGGACCGCTGTGGCGGGTTCGACGCGACTTAAGGTCGTAAATAAATTTCAAAACATCTTTATTCTACACTTTTCGATTTTTAGAGCTAACGGACGAACCCCAGGCGACTCTTGACAGTTTTTCATCATTCTTGAGGCTAAAGGTAAGCTTTTAACTTCTCAAATCCATTTTTCGATCCTTAGAACGTAATAGAATGGGTAATTATCAATGGGGGAGGGTTTTGATATAGATTCCATGGTGGAAAAAGCCCTAGTTTGGATACTTGGGATCATGGGTATGATCTAGGGTTGTTAGAATTATTAGTAATCCGGGTAATTAGTGATTGTTTATTGATTTCCGTATTATTATGATTGTTAGACCAAGAACAAGCGGAACGAATCCGAAAAGGGAAGGATCAAGTTTCTTAGGGTTTCAAGCTTGTTTTGATGTAGGTGATGGTTGTGATTCTATGATTGTGTGATGCATGTTTGTTCTTGCTTCATTATGATACATGTATCTATGCGAATGTTGCATTATTGATCACACTTGTTGTAAATGAGATAGATGAATAACTATATGCCATGAATCACTTCTTGATTGTATGATTACTGAGAATGTACTTGTGATTGTGATTATGGTGTTTTGATTGGATATACCACGTTCCGATATAATTATGGGATCGATTGCCACGTTCCGGCATAAACATTGAATTGGGTACCACGTTTTGGTATGCTAACAGTTTGGGTTTGGATTTCATGAGAGGACCAATGACTAGGTATAAATGTATATTATTGAGCATGTGATAATCGATATTGTATATGTTCGATATTTTACATGTTTATAATGTTGTACTGACTTGCTTATGTTACACTTAGTGGGATAGCCGCGTGATCCTACCAATACACTGTGGTTGTGTATTGATACTGCACTTGCTCTTTCTTTGTTGAGATACAAGGCATCTTGATTGATTAAATAAATTTATAAGAGAAATTAATTCTGTTATTTAACTAACATTTATAAGAGAAGGGAAATCAATTAATGAGATTGATTAAATAAATTTTGTCCAAAAATATTATCAATCAATCATTTGCCAAATCCGAAGCTGAGCGAGCGACGACGACACGAGGGGGCACCTTCTTCTTAACCCTTTAAGAAGTAAAGGAAGTGTTTCTTAATATAAGAACAACAATTTTCCTTTCTTCTACCAATATGGTAGAAATGACTTATCATTTGCAATTTGCAATGACTTTTCATTTTCCCTCCAAAATTGGTTCCCCCCACTTTTCCATTTTCTCTTCTTATTTCTCATTCACACCTTGCTAAAACCCAACATAATCTACACCGATATAACAATGTTACTCTTGACTTGTCTCCTCTAGAATACAACAACCCAACAATGTAGTACAACTTAAGCAACTCCGGACTAGTTGAAGAATCCAAAAGCTCCATATAAAGACATCTTCCTTCAACATATAAATACTCTCTTTTATATAGTGAATACAGTTGAAAATTTAAAATATTTTCTTTGTCTCAACTTTCTCTTTCCACTACTACATACTACGATATTTTTTAATATTTAACATATTTATAGGTGTGGAAGTCTTCCATATAATTAATGGGTAGAATAAGGGGTATCACTACTAAAAAAACAGTGAATACCGACCTATAAATACCGACCTCCGGAGGTCGGTATTCCCTGAAATACCGACCTAAAACCGACATCCCAGCTTAGGTCGGAAAAAGCTTGGTCGCTATTCAATACCGACCTCTGGAGGTCGGTATTTACTGACCTCTCGAGGTCGGTTTTTATTTTATGTCGGAATATTCATTTTTTTAAATTCCGACCTCTGGAGGTCGATATTTTTATTTTTGTAATGTTGAAATTCCGACCATTGGAGGTCGGTATTTTTATTTTTGTTATGTTGAAATTCCGACCTCCGGAGGTCGGTATTTTTATTTTTGTAATGTTGAAATTCCGACCATTGGAGGTCGGTATTTTTATTTTTGTTATGTTGAAATTCCGACCTCCGGAGGTCGGTATTTTTATTTTTGTAATGTTGAAATTCCGACCTCAGGAGGTCGGTATTTTTATTTTTGTAATGTTGAAATTCCGACCTCAGGAGGTCGGTATTTTTATTTTTGTAATGTTGAAATTCCGACCTCAGGAGGTCGGTATTTTTATTTTTGTAATGTTGAAATTCCGACCTCAGGAGGTCGGTATTTTTATTTTTGTAATGTTGAAATTCCGACCTCAGGAGGTCGGTATTTTTATTTTTGTAATGTTGAAATTCCGACCTCAGGAGGTCGGTATTTTTATTTTTGTAATGTTGAAATTCCGACCTCAGGAGGTCGGTATTTTTATTTTTGTAATGTTGAAATTCCGACCTCAGGAGGTCGGTATTTTTATTTTTGTAATGTTGAAATTCCGACCTCAGGAGGTCGGTATTTTTATTTTTGTAATGTTGAAATTCCGACCATTGGAGGTCGGTATTTTTATTTTTGTTATGTTGAAATTCCGACCTCCGGAGGGCGG
>NW_006239390.1:286322-289513 GCF_000226075.1 Solanum tuberosum | reverse complement strand
AGACTTTAGGAGTAAGACTTATATTATCATTCTTCTTTTAAGAGAATTGTTTAATTTATCGACCACGGGATGTCGGTATTTTAAAAAAAAATAATCTATATTTAAAAATATTTAATAAATATTGGCATCATGAAGTCGATATTATTTAAATAAAATAATAATTTAAATATACCGACCTCTTTAAGTTGGTATTTATTAATTTATTTTAATATAAATTCACCTCTAGAGGTTGATTTTATATATATAATTTAACTACATATCAACAGAAGTTTAATTTAATAAATTTAAATATATATGTATATATGTATCACATTAAATTTTAAGAACACAAAATGGTCCTCCGGAAAATGATCTTATAATAAACTTTAGTGAGAAAACACAAGAAAAAGAAAAGAATATAGATAGATCACTAGAAACAAACGAAATAACTCATAATAAACAACAGAAGATATTAGAAAGATTAGAACAAAACTTTGATTTCCTAAAATCACAACAATTAGAACTAGATAGAAAAATCCAATACTTAAATACTAAGTTTAATATAGAACAAATACCTATAAAGACTGAAATAGGAAAACTCATAAAAACCATAACAGAGAAGCCTAAAGAGTTAGAAATCAAAACAACAGAATTAACTGAAAAAATTACAAAACAAGTAGAAATAGTAACCACTGAAGTTATTGAGCTAAAAAAGACAATACAACAACTAGAAGATAAACTCCTTTCATGAACGATCTGTGCCAAGAACCATCCTATATAAAAGCCCTAAAATTTGCAGGAAGTATCCAACCAGATCCGCAAGGATTGTCTGACCACCAACCTTCAAGTAAATCAGACCAAATAATTATTAAACAAAATAACACTATAATAATATTATTGATAGAATTAAATAAACAATTAGATAAAATAATTAAAGAAAAAGAAGTTATAAAAGAACAACCAAAAAATACTGAAATAGAAGAATTAATAAAATCAATTAAAGAATATTGAGATTACTCCACCTAAAGAAAGACCTAATATAGTTAGAAAATCTCAAAAAATAGGACTTTCTTTCAGGTAGAAGAACAACAACCGAAGAAAGACCACGAGTAAGTTTTTCCGATAATAGAATAGGAAATAACTTCATATCAAGAATATTAACAAGAAATAAGCAAGAAGATAAACAAATCCAGGGGTTAAATGAAGTAATAGACATAGATAAAGATCTAAGAATATTCCAACAGAATCAGCTGAATCTATTGAACCCAAAGATATTATATGATACAGGATATTTTGCAAGAAATAATCAGTTATATAGACATTATAGAGAAGAGCAGGTTTCAGCCATAGGAAAAGAGACAGCTACTATGAATCTAATAAACCCCAGAATCTCTACGAGGAATTATACATAACAGACCAACCTTAATGCACATGGGCTTAATAGTAGTAGGATTAAAAGGATTAACCAGAAAGAATCTAGGAACTAAAGTATTAATAGTAATATACGATGATTGATGGTCCGACTTAAAGAAATCTATCATAGGATTAACAGAAGTAGACATGACCAATAATGGAGGAATATTCTATATTAGCCCGGATTTTATGATTAATTTAGGAGAATTCCGAAGTCACATAAAGATAGGAATCCAGACTAAAGGATATGAAGAAATGAGTAGTGGAAATAATCTACTAATGTGCGTAGGATTCATTGGAAAGATAACAGCTAGAAGTAATACAAGGTTTAGACTAAAAGTTGAAGATGTAGTAGAAGTGATGGGAAACAAAGGAATAAAATTAATAAAACCAATAAAATAAATCCAGAAGAATATGCAGGATTAGAATGGAATTTAGAAAAATTTAACAAAAAGAAAGTACTAACACCAGAATCTCATCTAATGTACACTAATACGAAAGGAGAAACGTCTATAAGATTTACCAATTATAATTACTCTAATCAAACTAATTTAGAAGAAGAATTAGAATTAGAAGAAGAAAAAGAATTTATGAATGTAGAAATAATACAAGAAGGATATGAAGTAGATGAAGCTTTGCAAGAAGCCGAGAGAAAATATAAGAATAATACAGATATAACTTTTAAATGTAAAGGATGTAAGACAGGAAATATGGATATATTTGCGGTAGACAGACATTTTAAAACATGCGAATTGAGAACTGATAATATAGGATACAGGAAAGAATATAATAACCAAGACAAAATAGCAAACCTTGAAAAATTATTAGAAGATCTGTATGAAAGTGAAAATGAAATAGAAAGAAACTCCATAACAAGTCAAAAAGAGCTTATGGAATCTACTAGTTCAAATGCTAGTCCATTTCAACGAACTGCTCAACAACAAACAATAGACACAAGTATAGGAAATGTACCTAGAAGACGAGTATATAGGGGTAAAACCCCAGATACAGTAACTGAAAACGTAAGACCAATGGGTAGGAGAATGCCTATAGAAGAACCCTATTAGGTTACAAGAAGGAGGAAGTAAAGGAAAAATATTAAACATAGCAGCACACGACCCTCAAATGTGGAATGCAGTAATAGATTTATGGAAAGGAATAGTAGTAGCAGACTGTATAAAAACATATCAAGAAGCAGACGCTGAAACAATGTATAAATATATGGAAACCTTTTTAGGAGAATCTGCAAAGGCCTTATGGGAAGCATACAAATCTAATTTCCCGCAAGAATTCCAAGCGTTAGTAAACCTAGGAGCAAACCCGTATAATTTTACAAATAAAATACACAGTTTAATTACAGGAGAAGACCCAAATAGTGGCTTAGTAGTCTTACAAAGAAATGCTTTGATACACCTAGAACAGTTAAGCATTACAAGTTGGTTCCACATAAAAAACTTTCTTAAAGATTATTATTATTACTGTACAATTAGTGGGAATTCTTTTGATGAAGAATTAGGAAAAAAGTTATTTAATAAACTACCAGGAGCCTTAGGCAGAGAAATAGAAGAAAGATGGTATAAAAGAGAAGGAGTAATACAGAATCCAAACGGTAAATGGTCTATAGGACACAAAGTACAACATATAATGGAAGTCTTAACAGAAAAATGCACAAATATACAAATACAGAAACAACTAAAACAGAATGAAATGAGTTTCTGTAAGAATGTCATGTATACAACCCAAAGTTATGATAAAGAACAAAATAAACCTAAGAAAAGATACAAGAAATATAAACCCTA
>NW_006239390.1:271070-283602 GCF_000226075.1 Solanum tuberosum | reverse complement strand
ATAAATTAGACAATACAAAAGATTTACAAAAATTCTTAGGACTAGTAAATTATGCTAGAAATTTTATTAAAGATTTAGGAAAATTAGCAGGACCACTATACTCTAAAACAGGTAGCAAAGGGCAAAAACATTTCAATACAGAAGACATTAAATTAGTTCAACAAATTAAAGAAAAGGTTAAAATAATTCCAGAATTAAGTATACCATTAGAAACTGATTATTTAATAATTGAAAACGATGGTAGCTTCCAAGGATGGGGAGCTGTGTTAAAAGCTAGACCCAATAAATATAGCGATAAGATAGAAGAAAAAATTTAGTAGCTTATCAAAGTGGAAAATATAAAGAGAAAGGAAATATGAGCAGTATAGATGCCGAAGTCTTAGCAATAATATATGGTCTTAATAGTTTTAAGTTATATATTTTAAATAAAAATGAGATATTAGTACGAACTGACTGTGAAGCCATAGTTAAATTTCATCAAAAAATAAATCAAAAAGCTAGTAGCAAGAGAAGATGGCTAAATTTTATGGATACTATATCCATTTATCCAAATGTTATTTTTGAATATATAAAGGGAAAGGATAACAGTTTAGCCGATCAATTAAGCAGATTAAATATTAAAATAACTTAACCATATATTTGTTTCAGCATGAGACCAACTAGTTCAACAGACAAAGGCAAAGGAGTAGCCTCAGCATCAGACTCATACGCTCAGACTGTATTAAGTAATATGAAGTTTAGACCTCAGACACCATCAATAGAGATGATGGATCGTATGTACTTCGGTAAGCATAATTTAATATGTTATCCGAATTCAAATTTATCTTTTAGACAATTGCCAGAATGTGTGTTAGACAAACCTCAGAAATGCTTAGCAGACAATTTATGGATGGCATATAATAAAAAAGATAATAAATATTTTATAGCTTCGTTAAATGCTTTATGTCAATACTTTACAGACAAAAGTAGAGAGAATAAATTTAAATATTATGTGGTAATACATGGTAAGACTAATGGTATTTTTCAAACATGGATAGAAGTAGTAGAGTCTATAAACGGGGTTAAAACTCCTCTTTTAAAGGTTTTAATGATTTTACTGAAACACTAGACTATGCAAGAGGGATACTTGGTCCAAATTACTATATCTCTCCAGCCCTCAGACAAAATCCCCAGAAGATCCCTCAATACAATATTCAAAAAGACACAGGCAAAATAATCTTTTGTGACCATTGTTCTTCAATGACCGAGGCCTTCAAAAGATTAAATGCCAAGGTGGAAGCATTACTACAAGAGAACACTAAACTAATGGAGCAGATAAAATCACTCAAAGGTAAAGATTCCATTCAGAAGACTAATACCAGTACACAGACCTCAGAAAAGAGTTTTCCATCTCTCGAAAAATGGATGAGCAGGGTGTGCATTCCCCAACGAATGCAAAAAGATCCACTGTATCGGATAATAAAGATACAGCT
Organism: Solanum tuberosum; assembly: GCF_000226075.1. NCBI lineage: Eukaryota > Viridiplantae > Streptophyta > Magnoliopsida > Solanales > Solanaceae > Solanum > Solanum tuberosum. The sequence continues at coordinate 282,130 of NW_006239390.1, read as the reverse complement.
AGTCCGGTTCAAACGGTAGCCGGTAAAGACACATCAAACCCGTTTATGGCTGTCACTTTGCCAAAAAGTGAAGGTGAAGGTTCTTCATCCAGGCGAAGGTTACCCAGATCATTTACTCAGGTAGAAACAACAACAAAGAAGACTATGCTCCATAAAAAGAAAAAGAATGATAAAATAGAGAGCATAATAAAAAAGACTTTAGAACAGTTTTTCCAACAAGGACAAGATAAACATGTAATTACTACTCCACCAAATCCAGATCCAAGTGAAGACAGACTAGTACCAGAAACAGAACGAGACAGAACTAATACTAGTTCAAGAAGGAATACTACTAATAATATAGCCAGATCCAACAGCTCAGGAGAAGAAGACTATAGAGAACATTTGTATTATCAAAATACTCAAGATCCCAATGAAGATGTTCATAATCTCAATGAAGATGATGATTCGGGAATGAGTTTTGATTCCGTAGCTTTACACAACCTTGATACTTGACGACAAAATGAACAAGGGGAAGCAAAAGACAACAAGTTAAAGTAAGAATAAAAGTATATGTGGGTATGCCCACATCTGTCATGTGAGTGCTTACTTTATCACTATCCTCCAACGAGGAAAAAACTGATAAGCACGCGTCGTATATTGTGTCATAGTAGGTGTTAATAAGCAAAAATAAGGCATGCGCGATGGGGCCCAAATGTGTACCCGGCATGAATTAGTGGAGCTTATCTTATCGTTTCAAGAGTCGGCCACGTCTGGCCACTACTTACCACTACTTTTTTGTCCACTATCTTAGTGCGTCGGCCACGTTTGGCCATTAGGATTTGTCCACGCAATATGCCAAGACCCCCTTAATCTCTATATAAAGACACTCCTCCACAGTTAAAAAAGAAGAAAGAAAAACCGGAGAAAAACACACAACTTATTCCCCTTCCCAATGTTCCAAAAATCCATCTCCACTTCTCAATCCAAAGACTCCTAAAAAAAAAAAAATTTAATTTGAAGTTGGAAGAGAGTTTTGGAAAATATTTTCCTTAAGTTTTGAAGGGAAGTCATTTTCCTTAAATTTGAGAAAAATGAGTTAATTTGAAAAACATTTTCCAAAACATTTAACCCAACCAAACATGAGAAAATTGGAAAACATTTTCCTTCATACCAAACACACCCTTAAAGTAGTAATATTGTCCTTAAAGAAAGAATAAAAAATGTTTGGCTTTTATTGTTTTGATTGCCCTTTATGGCAATTGATAACCCTCTAATTGCTGTGAATGTTTTGATTCTTTTCCCCTTCCCCTCTTCAGTAATCAGTAGAGAGGTGGATATAAAAGGCTGAATAGGGGTAAAGAGAAAATCATCCTTTTCTGAAATAAATTATTTGTCCACACAAAGGTCTTGGTTGAAAAATTAATTAGTAGAAGGCTAAAGATCTGGATTCATTATCTCTAAATGAGGTTTTTGAGAGTGGTTTTTCATTTTTGATTTATATTAACATGCTAATATATAAGTTTCTGGTCCGTGATTATGTTTCTGTTGCGTATATGATTTATATACTCTAACAATAAAAAACCTATGTTAGGGGTGAATGGTAAAAGAATGGTGATAATTGAGACTTCAACCCTAAGTTAGAGATGAAAAAGTAGTTAGTATAGACCATGACTTGATAAGGTAGAAAAATTACAAATAAATAAGATTGAAAAAAGGAAAAAACAAAGAAGTTAGAAAGCACCACATTAGAGTCCATGGAAGCAAATAAAAGAAAAGGGAATAGAAAGTAAGAAGGAAAGGATAAAAGGGTGAATAAATTGTAGTGTTCAGTTAGGTTTTAGTCATTATTTTTCAAATATGTATACTAATCATCTTGAAGCCTACATTACAAGTATAGAAACTTCTTATGTGATTTCATACTGAGCATTAAGATAGTGGCATTGAAAAAGTAAGCCTATGGTATCTACATGTATAGCATATGAATTTCTTTGTGAGTGTTAAGTGGTTTGTCTTCTTTTTAATCTCTTGTCACACTTTGTTCATAGTATTTATGTGTTATTTTGGGACATTTCTTTGGTTTATGTAAGGATACTTGAATTAAAATAATTGAGTAACTTAACTTTCTGAACTAAATCACTTGTCAGCGTCTGTTGAGTTAATATAGTATGATATTATGGATTGAGGTTGCATTATTAGTCATGGAAATTAGGAGTGATACAATATGTTTAACAAATAAAAACTAAAGGATTGATATGTTTGAAAGTGAAGGCCTGTAGCGACTTACTAAAATCATTATGGATGTTGGAATTAATGTATTCACAACTTGATAATTAGTCTTTCAATATTGTCTCTTAAACAGCCTAATACAATTTGAGTATCCTCTAAAGAAAGTATTCCCCTTTTATATTTCCTACAAATTGGTATCAGAAAAGTTTTTCGTTCTCAATATGGGGTTAGGTGAAAAAAATTATGACATCCAAAACAAATGAAGGTGTTGTTCTCAGTTGTTCTTACTCCATTTTTATGAAGGAACTGAATTTGAATACCGGAAGATAAGAATGAGAACACATATGAAAGGTGAAGGTTCGTATACTATTGTTGCAAATGGATATGCAAAGCCAGAAGATGATGATTAACTTACAATAGTAGAGATGAAAAATCTTGAGTATAAGTATCGTCAAGATGCAAAAGCCTTGATAAAAATCCAAATGGGAGTCTCAAGACCATATTTTACAAAAATAGCTACTTGTGAGACTGCAAAGCAAGCTTGGGAGTCTCTAAATATAGAGGTGTATGGTGATGAAAAGGTACACACTATAAATCTTCAAACTCTTAGAAGAGAGTTTCAAAATTTGAAAAAAAAAGATATATGAATATTGCACAAGAGTCATGGATATTGTCAATAAAATGAGAAATCATGGTGATACAATTTCTGACCAACAAGTTGTGGAAAAAATTCTAATAAGTCTCACAGAGAAATATGAGTATATTGCTATCACTAAAGAGACGAAAGATCTTTTTAATTTTTCCATCAAAGAGCTAGTAGAATCATTTTGTGCACTTGAGAAACAAAGATTTTTTCGTGAAGATCAACCCAAAAAGGTGGCTTTTCAGTCCAGAACCAATGAGAATTCGCAAAATTTCTTAAAAAGTCAACAAAAGAAGGAAGTACAATTCAAAAGAGAACAAGGATCATGATGGTTCTTCTAAGAAGGTGGAAGAAAAAGGTGAGAAAAGTACTAGTCTTTTTTTGTAAAATTTTCAAAAAGATTAATCACAATGCAGAAAAATATTTGGCACAAGCAATGGGAACAAGCAAATTTCTATTAAGGAAAGGAGGAAGGAAAGGAAGAAAACCTTTTCTTTGCTTCACAATCTGATGCTTAAAAAAATTAATGAATGGTATACTGATAGTGGTTGTAGCAATTATATGAGTGGATATGAAAAGGATTTCATCTCTATTGATAGTATCATCACTACTAAAGTGAGAATGGAGAACAGAGCCTTAGTTGATGTAAAAGGAAAATGAACCATTTCGATCAACATAAAAGGAAAAGGTAAGCAAATTCATGTTCTTTATGTTCCTGACTTGAAATAAAATTTGCTTACTGTTGGTCAGCTCATGGAAAATAATTATTCTCTTGTGTTTAGAGATAATTATTATAAGATTTATGATAAAATTGAGCCAAATCAAGTCATTGTTAAAGTAAAAAAAAGAAAAAAAAACTTCCCTTTACAATAATTTCATTACAATGCATTCAAAAATGAAGTTGTAGATGATTCATGGCTTTGGCACAAAAGATTTTGTCACTTGAAATTTCATGATTTGGAGCTTCTAAAGCAAAAAGTCATGGTGCAAGGCCTTCGTGCGAAACATACTGAGGCAACATAGATTTTTTTTCCAAAAGGGATGTCTTGGAGAGTAAGTATACTTTGGAACTAATCCATACCGACATTTGCGGACAAATGAAGACTCCATATCTTGAAAGTCAAAGGTACTTCTTAATCTTTATTGATGATTTTTCAAGAATGACTTGAGTTTATTTCTTGAAAGAAAAATCAGAAGAATTTGCTGCATTCAAGAAATTTAAAACCGTTGTTGAGAAGCAAAAAGGTTGTAACATCAAAACCATTCACAGTGATAGAGGAGGTGAATACACAAGTTTAGAATTTGAAGAATATTGTAAAAGTGAAAGCATTCAGAAGTAACTAACAACATGGTACACTCCTAAAAAAAATGATGTATCTGAAAGAAGAAATAAAATAATTGTTGAAATGGCCAGAACTATGATGAATGAGAAAGGGCTGCCAACATATTTTTGGAAAGAAGCAGTACATAGAGCGGTGTACATCCTCAATAGGTGCCCGACAAAGGCATTGAAGGACAAGACACAAGTTGAAGCTTGGAGTGGAATGAAACCTTCTATAAGTCATTTTAAAATTTTCGGATGTATTTGTTATGCTCATATATCTGGCGAGAAAAGAAAAACATTTGACGAAAAAAAAGTCAAAAATGTATATTTCTTCGTTATAGTGATGTGATAAAAGGCTATAGGCTTCTCGATATCAAAACTAAAGAACTTGTTGTTAGTAGAGTTGTCATTTTTGATGAAAAACAACATAGATTTAAAACGATAAAAAAGTGGAGAGTACTTCTATCATTTATTTAGATGTGTCAAATCAAGAAGAGGATGAGGAAGATGAAAATATCCCTCTAGGGAGAGAAATCTCATATTTAGATGACGAAGAACTACCTTTAAGAGGAACAAAAATGTTGAGCGACATTGTAATGACCCAGTCGATCGTTTTTACCAAATTTCATGAATTTACCATTTTTCTCCCCTCGATATCTACCCCGAGTCTTTTATGATTGAGTTTGAAAGGTTGGTTTTGAACTTTGAGTTAAAAGTTGATAATTTGGTAAGTTTGTGAATTTTAAAGGCCAAGTTGTTAAAAAGTGGTTTTTAGGGTCTTTCGTAGTTTCGAGTGTCAGAATGAAATTTCGTCGATTTTTCCATCAGTCTCGAAATGTGAATTTTGATTCGTGAGAGTTGTCAGTTTCAGATTCCAAGTCTCTTTGAGGATTTGAGGTCCTAAGTTGTGAAATTATGAAAATTTAGCCTTTGAGTTTACTTTGGTCAACATTCGGGGTTCGGATGCTAGGATCAGAATTCTGAGAGTTCTTTTGGATTCAGGGGATAATTTAGGCCTAGGTAAGGTCCTGGTTGCTTTTTGAGAAGTCCAGAGCTTATTTTAGCCTTTTTAGGCATGCGTTAGTTTCTTGTGGTTTTCATGTATGTCAAGTCATGGAGACCTTGGATCCGTATTTTGATGGTTCTATTAAGTCCGGAATGCCAAGTATAATTGATTTGCATATGTGGTTTGTTTGTACGGGGTTTCGAACGAATCCCGAGGGTCCCTTTGATAATTTTGAGTTTGGTTGGTTTCTAGTTCAGGTGCACGACTATGTTAGTCATCGCAATCGCGAGGCTCCCTCATTGCGATCGCGTAGCATTTTCTTGGGGTGTATCGCAATCGCGAGGGTCTTTCCACGATCGCAATGGTCAACTTTAATGAGTTGTTTGCCTTACTCATCGCGATCGTGTGACCCTGGGTTACGTTGCGATCACGATGAGCATTTGAGACCTGGGCAGAATGTTTTCTAAAATTGGGGTTTAAACCTCATTTCACCATTTTTGAATTTTGAGAACTCGGTAGACGTGATTTCAAGTGGGTTTTTCAAGATAAAATTGTTGGGTAACGTTTCTTAACTCTAAATCTTCGATTACCCATTATTATTATTGAATTTATGAGTTTAAATCAAGATTTTGGATTCATAAAACCGGTAGTTCTTCATTAACTTGAGTTTTGAAGTAAAAGTGAGTTTATGAACTGTTTTTAAGTCCATATTCGAGATGATTTTTCCTAATGATTTCCTAAAGCCTTGAGTAATGTTTTCAAGTATTAAATTTCGGATTCAAACCTTGATTTAAGAATTTGATTTTATGTTGATTGACCCACCTTTTGAGAGGATTGATGTGGGTATTGTTCTTTTCGAAAATGTATTGTGAATACTTGCTTGGGCATAGATTGTGTGGCTTTGGAAGTGATTCGGAAGGGGAAGACTCAACTATTTGAGTGATTGTTGATTGATTCAAGGAAAGTGGCTTCCTAAACCTTGTATTCTAGTTGAATTCATATGCTTCCTTTGTTGTTTGCGTGTTGGGAGTAATGGGATGAGGCGAAGGGTTAAATTGTCCACTTGTTATATCTAAATGAATGTTAATAAAATAAAAACAACTTTCTTGAGCAAAAATGTGAATCACATGCCACAATCACATGCGTATCCAAGATTTTGAGATTATGAGTGCACTAGTATGAAAAGATAGCAGATCTATGATACAATTTTGATCAGTTTGACATTAAGGTTCTTATAATTGAAAATAGTTAAAATTTTAAAAATTATAGGTCCAAAATCATATATATTAGTTAAAACACCAAAAGTGTTACCAATAACCACTTAGAGAGGTTTTCATTTAGAAAATAAAATAAAATAAGATAGATATAAAATTAAATTTCTGACCTCACGTGCACCCAATTAATATCGCATTACATGATAATTTGTGTGTGGGTTCACACATCTTTATTTAATAAAAAATTAAAATATATAATACTACTATATGTGATTTTGTGAGGGCAGCATGTGTTCACGTGAATCCGATGACCCCCTCTTGCATATGCCCATGGCCACAACCAAAGAATTAAATATTTTTTCTAAATAAAAAGACATTTCATTAATGTTAAGTATTAACCATCTTCACATAGTAAACAACATCAAAGTTAATAAAAATTCAAAATCTAAAAACTTTTGAATTAGAAGATTCAAATAATTACCTCTCTTTCAACTTCAGCAGCCTAATGGTTTCCGAGAGATAGATTTTAGGACATTTTAGGAAAGTTCGAACAAGGTTCAAACAGAAGGAGGTGATTACAAAACTATGACTGGTTTAGGAAAGGCAATGGTCAATTCTATAAAGAGTAACACAACCAAGACAACTCCCTAATTAGTGACTTATATTCTGCTTCTGCTAAGGACAAGGAAACAATTTCCTGCTTCTTGGACTTCCGACTAATTGGATTGTTTCCCAAGTAACCACTCACTGATCTCTGGACATGAGACCAACCTAAGTCACAGTAGGCCCTTAGGGCTCGTTTGGTGTGAGGGATAAGAATAAATAGTCTTGGGATAAAATTTAGATATCTTGTTTGGTTGACATGTTTGGGATAACTCATCCCACCATTTATAGAATAATGATGGGATAAGTTATCTCATATACATGGTGTAATAAGTTATCCCAGGATAGTTAATCCTGGGATAACTAGTTCCCAACCAAACGACCCCTTATAGTACAATCTGGACCTTTGGACAAGAAAATGTCCAAGGTGAGATCACTTTGTAGATACCTCAACCGATGAAATACTAAACAGAAACACTCAACAAATTCCAAATCCTGAACTTGGACAAAGAAGATAGTAGTCATATAATAGAAAAATCGGCAAAACCAAGAAAATTGCTTTTAACAAAATGGTCAAAATCAATGAATAGAAGAGTTTGTTGGTGTTAACAAGATAGAATAATTTGTAAACTAGTTTCTGAAACATAACAAAAGCACAAAATGGGCATCAACCAGTCCATCTGAAATGCAGCACCTTACAACAACAAATGAGTCTCAACATTAAAGGCCGTAACATATGGCCTCAAAACATAAAAATAGTAATTTGAAATGGGGTGGTATAACCTCTCAATATTTATTTTGTTGTGAAATGTCGATGTATTGAAACGGGAGGAATATTGCTTCTTGGTTCAAACCCCTTAATTTTTTAAAATTTGAAAGGAAGATAATAGAAAGACGATATTATTAAAACCATAGGGACCACAATATAACATTGAAGTGATGCAGTTTGTAGTTTCATGTTTAATTTTTGGTTAGGTATAGCATGCAAGTGGATGATATTGTGGGTACAAGTCTTTAGCAAAAAACAGCTTACATTGATGCTAATGCTTCTCCTTTGCCTATCCAACCACTCAATATTGATTTAACTTTATTTACGTTATCGATAGTTATGCGTTAATAATAAAGAAATGATTCGTCTAAAAATAGGTAATCGTGCGTTTTTTAGGTCCCAGTTTACTATAACAAAAACATCTCTATCGTAGGGGTATTTTAAAGCTAGATATCAACAATGGGGATATTTGAGGGTCGATAGGTGGATATAGATTATTTTAAAGTAAAATCAATAATATTTGGGGTTATTTTAGACCTTCTTTGTTTATTTAATCAACATATAAAAGATAAACTGATGACTTGTAACAAAATAATTAAGGACCATTACTGGTCCAGGTTCAATAACTGTCAGGGGCGGCTGGTAAGCTTTGAAAAAAAGACTTTGGCCTTAGGCCCCCAAGTTTAGGGGGCCCCATTTTTTGGTTTCTTAGGTAGGATTAAATTTAAAAAAAAAAAAAAAACTAAGACTTTAAATTCAAACCAAATTAATGAGATGACTTGATATGACTATTACTTTTTACCTTTTTAATGTGTACTTTTTTTAATTGTACAAGTTATCTTTTTTTTTTTTTACCTTATTCTTTTTCTAATTTATTTTTATATATTCTATCCTTCTCTCTTCCTCTCTTCTATTTCTTCTCTCTTTTTCTTTTGTAATCTTATATCTCTCTTAATCAAAACTTAAGAATTTACTTGTTCTACTGATAATTTCAATTTTCAAAAAATATAGTTTACGTTTTTGATTTGAACAATTTGAAGTATATGAAAATATTTTGGTTTCTAGTTAGTGGGAAAAAATTGAGATCATTAGATGATGAGAATTCAAAAAAATATTGTCTTAATCTTGAATGTTCCTTAAAACATAATCCTCACTCCGATATTGACGGTTTAGACTTATTTTCTGAGTTAAAAGTGTTAAGGAAAATCATACAAGTAGAAGACAATTCTCTAATTGAGATACTTAATCAAATAAAAATACTTGATTCTTTTTCAAATGCTTACATTGCTTATAGAATAATGTTAACAATTCCTGCAACAGTCGCTTCAACAGAAAGAAGTTTCAAAATTAAAAGTAATAAAATCGAATTTAAGATCAACAATGTCTCAAGAAAGATTAAGTGGTTTGGCTATATTATCGATTGAAAAGAATTATTAGAAGAGATTGACTACACAAAAATTATAAACAATTTTGCATCTCAAAAAGTTAGAAAAATAAATTTGAAATAAAAACATATATAATTTTTTTAAAAAAATTAAGGCCTCTAGTTTGATTTTGGCCTTAGGCCACCAACGGGTTTGAGCCGCCCCTGATAACTGTTGATGGTTAATGATAGATACAGTTTTAGCCATTTTCACATTTTTGCCAAGAATATCATGTCTGATGATGTATGCGATTAAGGGGTGCCTAATGATAAGAAAAATCGATTGAATTGATCGAATTTAACCGTATCAAACCAATTTATATCATTTTTCAATAAAATCGTGAACTTTTATTTAAGTGTATAACAGTCTCGAACAATTGAGATGATCTTTTTAATTTATGTAAAAAAAATCGATATGATTGGAATGATTTAAAAAATAATAATTTTAGTTATTTTTAAAAAAAATAAAAAAAAATAATATAATTTTAAAAAATAATCAATCGTACCGTTCCATTATACTCATGCGATAATCCCTTTTACTGGTAATTTATCCTTACTAAAACTACTACTCCAAGGACCCTTGATATGACACAAGAAAATGAATCCTTTTTTTATTTCTTTTTCGAGAGGGTAAGAGGAAAAGAAATGTTGGGAGCATTTATTCAAAAATACGATTATACGAGTACAATATATATAGGAGGTTTAGGGATTTTTTTTCCTAGCAAAAGTAATTTTTTGGTGATTACGACTTATGCCATCAATCATCTTAAAGGATAAAGGGTATTTTAAAGGACATTTGGAGGCAAGCCTTATAGCATTGCGTATTAAAAACAAATCGAGATAATCTGTGAGGATGAAAGTATTGTGAGGCATAAATTAAACCTCACTAATTTGGATATATGTCAAGGCGTTGGATGAGTTTTTATTTGTTGGGATGTAAGACCAAAAACCTCTCTTAATAAAATTAAAATTGCTAATCAAGTCCTTAAATTAATATCAAAAAACACATAATTCAACTTGTTATTAAATTTAAGAAGTTAAAAAACTTAGATTTTTTTTTTCTTACACCTAATTTTGTTTTTCCTCTTAGGTGTGTTTGGTATGAAGGAAATATTCCATGAAAAATGTTTTCCTGGAAAATAAGTGGATTTTTGACTTATTTCTCATGTTTGGTTCGTGAGTAGAAAATATTTTTCGGAAAATATTTTATAGTGTTTGGTTTATGAATGAAAAACATTTTAAAGAAAATATCTTTAATTTTTTACTCAAGAGTAGAAAATATTTTTTTATTCGAAAACCAATCTCGATAATTGATCTAGGACATAACCCGACAAGCGAACTAGAACACAACCTCAATGACAGATCTGAAATTCGACCCTAAGTTCTGACCATGACTTGACCCTAACTTTCGACCCGAGACCCAATAGTCAAATTGGGACTGAATATCAAACCAAGACCTAACCCCGACACTCGAACGGACTGTTTTCCTTCATACCAAACACTAAGGGGTCGTTTGGTTACTGGTTAGACTTATTCAGGTATTAGTTATGTAGGTATTAGTTATGCAGGTATTAGTTATGTAGGTATTATTTATGCAGATATTGGTTATGTAGGTATTAGTTATGCAGGTATTGGTTATGCATGTATTAATTATGCAGGTATTAGTTATGCAGGTATTGAATATGTAGGTATTAATTATACAAATATTAATTCTGTAGGTATTATTTATGTAGGATTTAGTTATGTAGAAATTATATTACATACATTATTACTTATTGATTATTTATTTATTGCAAATTAATATATGTTAAAAAGTGAAAAATTATAAAGCTTGTATCCAAGATAAAATGCAAAGAGGGGGGGGGGGGGG
>NW_006239390.1:264027-271062 GCF_000226075.1 Solanum tuberosum | reverse complement strand
GGGGGCGCAAATCTATAGTGTGATGCGCACAATTAACAAAATGCAGTCGGGGGAAAACAATTCTGGGTTTGTTTGGGGGTGTGAGGGGAGGCAATAACGAAACTAAAAATTTTTGAGTTAGGCCAATCGTTTTTTTAAATGACTCCTGATCTTGTGAATTATAATATTAATATGCATTATCATTTACAAACAAATAATTAAGTAAATAAATTAAGGGTAAATATGTAATTTTATTATTTTAATTCATGTATAACTAATACCCTCATAACTTATTTCATCTTCTACCCCGCATAAAATTATACATAGATTTCTTTATAAGTTATGCGAGTATTAGCTATGTAGAATTACAAAAATGCAACCAAAACCACATAAAATCAAGGGAAAATACATAAAATTCCCTCTGAACTTGGCAGCGAAACTTACTTTAGTACTTTAATTTTACGGGTAATTATTTACCCCCTTATCTCTTTTCAGGTGAATTTAAATACACCCAAACAACTGACGTGACAAGTCAAAAAATTTACTGCGCGTAAATATAAAAAATTAAAGAGAAAAAGAATAAGTGGGCCCCATTTTTTTCTTTTTAGCCTATAATCTTTTTTTCCTTCATCTTCCTCACACCCCACCACCCCTCTTGCCTTCAACCGCCAATTTCACCATCTCTTTCTTCTTCGTCGAACCCCCCACCTCTTTAATTTCTCCTTCTTCGAAACCCCCATCTTGACCATATTTCTCCTCTTAGAAGCCTCACCCTCTTTCTTTCTCTTCAGATCTGCCGCCTCAACCACCACTGCATCGCCCTTTTCTTCTTCTTCTTCTTCATTGAACTTTCCATCTTCTTTCTCTTTCTTTGAACTGCCCCCACCCCACCTCCATTTCCTTTGGATTCGTAAAAGGGTGTGATGAATAGGGAAAAAAATAGAAAAGCCAACAATTTGTTCTTGCTTCAAAATTATTATTTATGGTAGTGTTTGAATGTGATGAACTTGAAGCTCTTTTTAATGGAAAAATTATAATTTCTTATTTCAAATTTAATTTTCAGTCATTATTTATTGTCTTAAAAATTGAATGTATTTTTGTGAGAATGATTTTGACTTTTGGATCAATCTTTCAATTGTGATCAAATTTGTTCAATTGCAATCGTGATTGAGTTGAGGAACAGGGATCTTATTTTTTGAATTTTTTTGCATTCTAAAATTATGAATAAATAAAATAAAATAAAAAAATGAATTAAAAAAGTAAACATTAAATAATGTTCTACGTGGCACTGATGTGGCGCTGACATATCAATGACATGGCGCGTGTGAAATGCACTTGACATTGTGAGACTGGTATTATAATTTTAAGGTGATATTAAATTCACTTGAAAAGAGATTAGGGAGCTAAATAATTACCCGTAAAGTTTAAGTACTAAAGTAAGTTTTCGTGCCAAGTTCAGGGTTTTTTTTTTTTTAATGTATTTTCCCTAAAATCAATACATGAATAACTTTTATACAACATTTGGAGACACACCAACCAAACATTGTATAAAATTTATACATGAATATTTTTTATTCTATTTACACACCAAACATGGTATAAAATTAATACATGAATAATCAAGTTATTCATGTATTAACGTTGTCCTTATCCAGTAACCAAACGGCCCCTAAGGGTGTTCGTGGTTTGATTTGAATCATTTATTGATTAAAACCCAAACCAAATCAATCTAGTCGGGTTTTTAAATTTCTAAAACCAAATGAAAAATATAACCGTTGGTTTGGTTATTGTAGGCTTGGTTCAGTTTTTCTGATTTATTCGATTTGAAAGTAATGAAAGTGGCTCAAAGTTTTACTACATTAATGCAACTAACCCCACTATAATGGTCCAATCGGGGCCCCAAGCCCGATATAAAGAACAAAATTCCGCAATAGCATCCTATACCAACCAGTTTTCCTTGTTATAGCGGCATATCATCCCCTATAACAACTTTAATGGGACAAAACCTCGAAAATTCTCTCAAAATATTCTATTTTGCAGTGTACCTTCAAATCTTGAGTAGTCGAACCGATTCCCCTTAACACCAAGTTAAATATTATGAGTTCTACTCACCAGAATTCGATTTTGAAAAGTCCTATAGACTCCTTAATGCCATAGCTAATAGGAAATCCAATCCAAGTTAAGACATATTACCCAATCCATTTTCGGATTTTCCTACACATACCTCAATTAGATTTCATCTAAGACTAGCCCTAGACTGAAATTTTCAAGTCATTATATTAAAAGTTTTCTGGCCCAATTACTTTCCCGAATGATTTACTAATTACGACCAAAATGGGTTATTACAATATTTATAGTTATCATTATGTTTGTCAAAATTCTCCTAAAATTATGGGGGAAAAAATTAAACTTCGATTCCTTATTAGAAAAATTGTGTAGTTATCTCCATCTTTAATCTCCAAATGTGTAGTAATCTCCAACTTGAATGGAATTGGATATTGATTATCAAGAAAATCACAAACTTCACCTAAAGGGATTTTGTATATTTTTTTTGTTCTTTTGGAAGACTTTTATAATACACCTGTGCTCCTGATTTTGCCTGAAAATAAAACAAAATCAGAAATCTAAATAGAATAGTAAGATTAAACAATAGGATTATTATTACCATCTTGAGGTTAATGTCAGGATCTCTTGATTGGACAACCATACGTATGACCGACGAGAAATATATATCAAACCCAGACGTCGGAATTTTCTTTATGCCCAAATTGAAAGTAATGCAAAAATACTATTTCCTCAACTCACTCTCCATGAAACATAGTGTCTGCGCCTTTAAATCAAATTTCATGAACTCAATGGACACTTTCTTGTGTCTAGAAGCTGTCAATCCATGGGCGTACAATTGAACCAGTGATAGTATTTCTTCCGAACTCGATATTTATTTCTTGAATCGTTGGACTGGTAACCTGCTTAAAAGAATGGTAGAGATATTTTGAGAAATCAAACTCGTAGTTTTTATCAAAGAGAAGAAGGAGGTGATGTTAGGGTTTTGTCTCTAAACCCTAATTTTTTGATCGATTTGGCTTTTCCATTTTGGGATGAAAGGAATTTTGATGAAGAAATTTAGTACGTCTGAATAGAGCTCTTCGTAGATAAAATGAAACATAAAGTGTCAAATAAATGTTTGTTCCCACTTATAATAATATATTATATATGATATATGTGTAGGATATCTGATAAATATCAAATGTGCGACCTATAGAACAAATGTACTGCTTGGTACCGTTGATGGCAGGTCTAGTTTTTCTCCCCAAGCATGTGGGATCGATCCGGTTAGATATATTACTTTTATGCTGCAGTTTTTTCTTTTGCAAAAAAAAAAGAAGCAAAATTCCACAGGGATTCAAACAAGCAATGTTGCTAGGATTAAAAATTACTATTACCGTTAGGCTATGGACACAACACGTTGTTATGTGCTTTACTTTATGATATAACGAGTATATCTTAACATGTTGTAAAATTTCTTAATTCGTATTTTCTTGACTTCATTTTTTCTTTTCTTTTTTATTTTAAACATAAAAAAATTACTTTTTTCATTTTAATTTATGTGACACTTTTTCTTTTAGATTTTTTAAAAGAATAGTATTACTTTTCTATTACTAGATACAACTTTTAATTTGTAATGCTCTTTTTGTCCTTAATGAAATAATTTATAATCATACAAATGACTAATATGGTGTTTGGATTGACTTAAAAGTTGGTCAAGTCTAATTTTAAATTAGTTTTTTTCTTCGAGAAGTGTTTGACAAGGTAAAAAAATGACTTAAAATAAGTTTCAAATAACTTAAAATAAGTCAACAACCAAAAGTAGGTCTCCCTCTATTTATTTATTTTTTACTTAAAAGTCATTTTAGTTTGACTTTTCATTGTTCACTTAAAAACAACTTTTTTTAAAGCCAATCCAAACGGACTAGATTTGTTTTAGATCTTCTCCTCCAAAATTTTCGTTTCTTTTTGTCAAATTTTTTGAAACTCGACGTCGAGTTTCTGTTACTCTTGTTCTATTATCTAAATCATTTGAATACGTACATATGAAAAAAGAAGTAGTTTACATAATGATGATTTAAATCTTATCAAGAATTTAAAATTACAAATAAAATGCATGTTGCATTAAAGGGCGACATGAAAATTATAGTGAAATCTCATATGATTTTGTTGGTCTTTTAAGATTTTTATTGTTGTGAGTCACAACATCAAAATAAGATTTTGTTTCTATTACTAAAATTATGCATGTGACAAATTTGAAACACTTTATTTAAGTTTGTTACCTAGAGCATAAACTATTAATAAATATAAATAACTATGTCATTATTGAGTGTATTTAAAATATGAAAATTCACCAAGTGGAATTATAGAGGATAGTGTTAGAAGTTTTTTTTGCGCTTGTCATAATTTCTTATGTTTTCGATTCATTTGTGTTTATAAACTAAAAGGATGAATAACTGAACAACAGTCTCAAGTTGCTATATACAAGGGAAAAATAGATTATATATTTGATTGATTAAATAAACATGTCTATTTAAAGGCGATATGACACCCACAACTTTTAAATCTTGAATCTGCCTCTGCTTCTTGCGGATGCAATTTGAAAATGTAGAGTTTTCTTTTAAATATTCCAAGATTCTTTCAAATCAATTTGTCTTGACATGTATTAAAATCCGTGTCATTATTCATGAATTGGGTCTATAAGGCTCTTGTTCCGGATGTAATTATCAATAACATAACAGACCTTATCTAACTGAATTTCGTGTGAGTTTTCCTATTGTCTCGGTAAAGTTTTATAATCAACTCGTGTCCATGCAGATTACAGTCAGAAATAACAGAAATCAAAAATCTAAATACATGTCGAGCCCGTGCATGGTTGATGATAAATATATGTTAACCCAACAAAGGTGTCTTAATAAAATTAGTGGCATGAAGTCAAATTATAATAAGAGGCCTTAAATATAAACATACATGAATAAAATTATTATTAACTTAGGATTATCTTTTTCGTGTTGTTACATAGTACGCTTAACTTCATATAGTAATATTATTATTTGTAAAAGGAAGGATTTGTTCTAGTAAATAAGAGCTTAGACATTTGTTTGCAATATATCAAGTTGGATGTTGAAATAAAAAATTTATTTATTAATATGATGATTTGAGTTGTTTAATTCAAAATTTAAATATTTCTGACAAAAAGTAGATAGTTCTTTTATTTTATATTTTTTAAATTAAATTTTGTATTTTCAAAAAAATTGTATTGGAACTTTGCGCACTTCATCTATGAGGAATTCTTCTATTCCATGGTTTATTGACTGAAACTTTGTACCGAAACTTTTGTACCTCTTCTTAAAATGCCAATAGTTCTCAAAAGAGCTCTGACTATTAGGGTTTGTTTGGTATGGAGGAAAAAACGTTTTTTAGAAAATATTATGCAATTTTTCGTATTTGATTGGTCAAAATGTTCGAAAAAATATTTAGTCTAGGAAAATAAGTTTATTAAAACTGAAAAAAATAACTTGCCTAATGGAAGTAGGGGAAACAAGTTCCATAATTGATTTCATTATCTCAATTGAGAGTCACATCTACAAGTCACTTAACCGACTAAATGACAACTAAGTATACTAACTAATTAACTTATTTAACAAACTAATAAATCAGCTAACTGCTGATCTAATTACCAATACACAATTTACTGAATTACATAATACAAATACGTATTTGATTCTAATACCCCGCTCAAGTTGGAAGGGAGTACAACCAACTAACAACTAAACAATTCAACTCGTCCCCACTATGTCGCGTGGATACACAATATTGGAGTGACACATAAATTTTAGAGGTATATACTTGTATAAAATGCCTACACTAAATAGTACATCCCCTACTTTTAGATCTTGGACTGACCTCTAAAGAGATGCATAGGTATATCACAGGTAAAAGATTGCAGATCACTGTGATTTGAACACATGAAGAAACAAAATGTAGCTTTGATTAATCAGATTTATGTGTGGGTGGGGGAGTACAGATGCAATAAATATCAAACAAAAATCCCAAATTCAGCAAGTATACTTAAAAGTCAAATCGAATCTACCAAAAGTAAGAGTAGAAAGTGGAATCTGAATCAGTTCTTTTACTATACAAAACATAGAAGTGAACTAGAAAATTAAACCAGCTTGGCCCATGTGCTAGCAACAAAAAGAAAAAAAAATGAGAATATACAATAGAAGACCAAATATTGCAACTTCGTGTAAGTATATGTTTCTCCTTAAATGTTAGAAAAAAAATAGAAGCAACTTTCTTGAGCAAAAAGGTGAATCACAGTCCTTATCCAAAGAATTAAACATTCTTTTAAAATAAAAAGGCATTTCATTGATATGATAACAGTCTTTACATAGTAAACAACATCAAAGTTAAAAATAAAGATTCAGAATCTAATAGCTTTTGAATTAGAAAATTCAAATATTTACCTCTCTTTCAACTTCAGCGGTCTAATATTTTCCCATAGAGAAATTTTAATTGGACATTTTAGGAAAGTCCAAACAAGATTTAAATAGGATGTGATTATATTACTGTGGTTGGTTTAGAAAAGGTAATGGTGAATTATGCAAAGAGTTACACAACCAAGACAACATATGACCTTAAAGCACGAGTTGATTATAAATGAAGAAAAGCAACAATATATTTCTTGCACAACAACATTCAATTTGGAATATATTTTCATTACAATATCAAGTAAGGTTTCTTTGTAATTGAAATAGTGAAACACGAATACGAAACATAAAATTGAAAAAGTAAACTTAAACTTTTCTACTTTTTTTTCTTAAATATAGTATGATGTACTGTTTTATAGGGCAATTCACATTACCTTCAAAAACTCGATCAATAGTTAACATTTATCAGTAGGTTTTAGTATTTGTTTCATCACTCAAAGCATTTTTGTGGATTAACAGGACAGCTAACAAATCAACAAGTCACTACTAAAAAACTGCTAAAAAACGACGGAACAAA